>NC_092773.1:10010848-10275848 GCF_047496795.1 Chiloscyllium punctatum
CCAGTTATTTACTCATTATGCTGCTGTTTGCCCAAAGCTACATGAACCTTGCCTTCTTACTTGTCTGTCCAAGTCCACTTTCAAAATGATGTTTGAATCTGCTTCTAATGTCTCTAAAGATTCCATTATCTGACTACTCCTTTGGATCTTGCAGGGGGAAATTGGCAGACCATGCTTCAGATCGCAGGACTCATAACCTGGAGACCCAGGATACTGCGCTGGGACATCGGCTCAAGACTCATCATGGCAGTTGGTCCAATTCAACTCCCACGAACAAACTGGGAATTAAAAGTGAGCTTCAGTATGGGAACCATGACGAATCCCCAATACACCAAGGTCGGTCAGGCCTCAATCAGTCCTGTTGTATCTGAATCAAGAGTTGATTTCACAAGGCCAGTTCAAATTCTTAAAGTTCCATGGAAGGACTTGTACATGTATGCTGTGGATATTCTTGTCTGTTAGTGTAATCGCAACAGCCTCAGGACACGTTGCTTAATGTGAGATGTTGCCATTTCATTACAACAGCAACTATAACTGAGAAAGATCAATCGTTAGTCAGATTCAACTATAATCAAAGCTTTCCAGAGACCAATACATTCAGGGATATGGCCAGAATTTGGGAAAATGGCAGAGTGTGGGGATAATCAGCCATGATCTTGAATGACAGGTGACATCTGATAGGCCGAAGGGCCTCCTCCTGTTCCTATCTTCCGACTTCAGTGACTAACAATCAGTTTGGCAGGTTCAGACGTTGCGGGAACTGCAATGATAAGTCAACATCCTTCCCTTCTCTCTCCACCAAACTGGCAATTTTATGTTGACAGTGCAATTCTAAATCAATCAACAGAACATAATAGTTCAATCAAGCAAACACATAGGCGCCATCAAGACTGACCTTCCTGTCAAATTCCAAAATCACAACTCCTCATCTCTTAAAATAATAAGAACCTCAGTACATAAAGATAAATATTTTGTTCTCAGTGTTCATATGAAGAGTGCATAGAATAAGACTTGTATGATTTGTTAAATTCAGTGACAAAGGATCTCCACAGACTCTCCACTGCTGGCTTCATATCACCCAGCTCCACCCCAGGGTTTCTCGTCAAAGGGTGAACATTGACACACCAAGGTGCAACAAGCTTTGGCCAATTTACTGAAAGCTTCTGTCTGATAACAGACAGCAGAAAGTTCGATTTCTGGGCTCGATCTTAATTTGAAGGAGTACGTCCCTGAATCAAGAGTCCTTTTCATTTCCCAGTCACCTGGGTCTGCCCTCGAGCCATTAAAAATGGGTCACAATGGTAAACGCTTACTCCCATGCCAGTCATCTGCAAGTTTGGCAGGACCTAGATCCACACCCTTGCATATCTAGTAAGGAAGAGGCATCTGCATCAATACCCAGTGCACACAATGTGCCAGGCACAGAGACTTAGACATTATGTCACTTGCTAGGTTCTCAATACATCAAAAGGTTGAGAATTTGGTTTTTAACAACTGGTGGATTGACATCAGAACACAACAACAAAATCAAAACAAAAGGTCACAGGTCCATTTAAGCCCTGACCCACTCAACAGAATGTGAAGAACTACTTGGGCATATTATCCAACAGACATGCACACAACACACAATGACACAATGTAGAAAAGCTTACACTCGCTGGCTGATTAAGTACAAGAGGCGAGCCAGGGTTGCAGCGGAATGTTAAGAACAGAATTCACTGGACTTAATTGTCAAATACCGTTTGCTAAGTGACTATTGCCACCCTGACCGATGGCGTCACTTAATGTCCTTTTCATTTTCTCATAGCTGGAAAAGTACATAGCGTGAGCAGGTCCTGCACCAAGTACCATCGCGTTCAGTCCTCGAAAAGGTCTCCAGAAACCTTCTGTGTGCACAATCTTCAACAGACCATCGAAGACATTCTTGTATTGTGCCTTCGGGTCGGGCTGTAAACTCTGCATGCGTGTCTGCAGAAGGGAAAAGAAATCAAGTGAGAATGATGACTCCCACATGTAGCCCTCAGAGGAGGGGAAAAACTCCTATTTTAAATGAGCTTATCAATATCTCAAGACACCGCAAAGCAAATTCTCTCTTTATTTTTGTTCCAAACAAGGCAGGAACTTCTCTGCACAGCAAGCTCTCCTGAACAACAGTGGCCAGATGAACTGAAGAAATTAGCTTTAAAGGACAAACGTGGACTGGGTGTTGGGAATATCTCCCTCATTACTCTCTTCTAAGTGCAAATATGGGAGCTCAAGCCAACACAAAATTTGCAACAGCTCATTCTTGGAGAAAGTGGGGACTGCAGATGCTGGAGATCAGAGCTGAAAATCTATTGCTGGAAAAGCGCAGCAGGTCAGGCAGCATCCAAGGAGCAGGATTCCTGAAGAAGGGCTTACGCCCGAAATGTCGATTCTCCTGCTCCTTGGATGCTGCCTGACCTGCTGCGCTTTTCCAGCAACACATTTTCAACAGCTCATTTTTATCAAGACTCTCCAAACAATAACTGCACTCTCACACCCACTGATTTGCTGAATACTATTCCGAGAACATGACTTCAGCACTGTGATAAAGATAAGCCAACACCCACTGACTGCTCACCAAATAAAATGGGCCAAAAGGGCCACCTCTTATCGCCCAAGTCCCAGGGACCAACGGGCAGTTGGTGAAAGGCGTTCCATGCTTTCTTAACTACAAGGTCAGTGAGCTACACATCTACAGAAAACAGAAGAAGAGAAGGACATGAGAAAGCCAGTTCAATCAGCTGCACAAAACTGTTCTGCACACCAAATGGACAACTGTTCACCAAGCACAATGTTGAGGGGGATCCAAGTCAATTCAGACAGAAAATGAAGCATGTAAACAGGCCACTGAACACAACCAGTCAATGACCATGTTTACACTAAACTCCCATTTCCCAATTTGCCCCATCTTCCCCATGTGCTAAGCCACTGAGCTGTAGAGCATGGAAATAGAAGCTTGGTCCAACCCATCCTTGCTGAAGTGTTTCCCAAATTAATCTAGTGCCATTTGCCAAGATTTGGGATTTCCCTTCACCATGTTTGCCAAAGCTATGTCATGAGGAGAAAGTGAGGACTGCAGATGCTCGAGATCAGAGCTTAAAAGTGTGTTGCTGGAAAAGCGCAGCAGGTCAGGCAGCATCAAAGGAACAGGAGAATCGGCGTTTCGGGCATAAGCCCTTCTTCATGGCCCGAAACGTCGAATCTACTTCTCCTTTGATGCTGCCTGACCTGCAGCGCTTTACCAGCAACACACTTTTAAAGCTTTGTCATGCCCCTCTTTAGCATTCCTGATATCCCTCTTCAGTACATTTCAACTGCCTTAATACACTACCAGGGATTCACTCAATCCCCACTGTCAATACCTGACATATGCTTCCTTCTTTTTCTTGACCAAAACCTCAAATAGTCATCCAGCGTTTTCTACACTTACATGGAGCAGATGGGGGAAGAAGAGACATGGAGATGGAAGGCAGGGGAAGAGACAGAAAAATGAGAAATGAGATAGAGACAGAGACAGACACACACACAGACAGAGAAAGTCAGAAAACACAAAGCCCTGTAATAGACAGACAGGAGCACAGAGTGCAGTCTATCAGAAAAGAGGAGAATTTGCTCCAAGCCTCCCTCAAGCTCAAAATATTTATGTGAAATCGATGTTATCACTTCTTCCATTCTGCTGCAGAACTTTGGGCAAGTCAGCATTAAGAAGTCCCAGAAAATCAGTTTTCTAAAATGCAGCTTGAGGAAATCAGCTCCATCTCGAACTCAGCTTTCCTGGTCAGTCTCCGAAAACACTGCTGCCAGCCTGTTAGTTTACACCAAGTCTCCTATTACACCTCATTACTCAGTGACTTACACAGGCTCCTGGCTGTAAGCTCATGCCCTGGTCATCAGATCCCTTCACAACCTTACCATGTGATTAGAACCTTGCCTGACCTTTAATCCTCTGCTAAGATCTTGGCTACCTTAGTGAAGAGGCCATGTTTGACTCACTTGACCACTGACAAGACTCTCGCTAGCTTCTTGAAAACTATTCCGAGTGCCATGGCTTTGGTCACCTGTCTCAAAGCCAGTTTCTCATGCTCAGTTTCACATTTCATCCACTGATATTTAAATGTGCATTGAGATATTTTACTATTTCAAAAAGCACTATATAAAACACAAGGTGCCAAAGCCAAGAAACCAAGTTATTCCAATTGCAAGAGGACCAGAGAACCTCCAGATGAATAAGTATGAGCCTGCTAACTTTACACTCCTCAAAAACATGCCATTTACACCCTTGCAACTTCAAGCATTACCTACTTGGCCAGTATTTTATCGCTGGCTGCTGCACCTGACAAGTCCAACAATCTTTCTATTCAGCACCCAAACAAAACAGTTAACACAGTTTAACGTAAGATTTATTACTGGTATTACAATCCAATGGGTGGAGGAACAGAGAGAAAATACAATTGGATTTACTGTGAACCATGAACCCAGTACTATTGAAGTTTTGAAACAATGGGCATTTCCTGATGACAGTATCCTTTTGTCATGAGCAAACATCTTAATCAAACTAAGGCCAGGATATTTTCATCACAGTTTCGCAATCTCAGCCTCCAGATTAAAAGACAAAATAGTGACACGCACTGAAATCTGCACAATCATTCTCAGAAGACATGTTGCCAATTTCATCTTGGGTACTGGTTGGTGCAGGAGGGCAGTAGAACAGGCCCAAACTTTTGCCTTGACGTGAAATGCAGCTCAGGTGGCCAGCATTCATTAAGTCAGAATGAACCATTCCCTTGTCCTAAACTCAATAAGGTCACTTGATACGAAGTATATCTGTGAGGGAATGCCACAATACCCAAAGGTGACCTGTCTACCCACCCAAGTAGACCTGAAAGATCACCCAGCACTTTTTCAAAGATGAATGGAAAGCTCTCCCAAGTTTCCTGCCGGATATTTATCCCTCAGTCAACACTACTGAAACAGAATTACCTGATCAGCATTTCATAACTGCCCATTTGTTACAGCTTGCTGCATATTTCCTTCAATAGTGACTAGATTTCAAAAGTACTTTGTCTGCTCTGCAGCACTTTGTGGCATCCTGTGATATTGGGCATGTAACTGGGGTAGGTGATCCAGCGGTGTGAATACCAACAAATCCAGTTCAGCTTTGGATTTCCATACTCAGTTCAGAATTGATGGGCAACCTTGTATTAGCCTCAAATTTTGCTGTCGGCACCTCAGCTGACCTGACCAAACATTACCTCAATGCAGCAAATATTGTTTCTGAATGTCATCACAACCTATCACGAGCTACCTGATGAAGGAGGAGTGCTCTGAAAGCTTGTATTTCCATATAAACCTGTTGGATTATAACATGGTCTTGTGAGATTTGTAACTTTGCCCACCCCAGTCCAACAATAGCATCTCCATATCAACCTCTCACTAAACTACAATGAAATCAATGCATTAATCTTTATAATACGGAACATCTTGGAAATAGTCAGGACGGAGAGCTAAAGCACAAGACGAAACTGTCAATACACTCCAGCCATTGATTAAATTCCTGAGGGCAGAAGGATCAACTGCTCAAACTCAGAGAGGAAGATTGATCGGCACTTTTGCCATGATTGAGTTTCGAATCATTGACATGTTACACAACACTTCATAAGTCACCATTCCAGCCATTGCCTGCAGTCTGAGCTCCCAAGCCAAAACACAATCCCTGGCAACAACAAGTTTGGATATTATTGTAGAAGAGAGATTTGCTATGGAATCTTATCATCTTCAGGACGAACCCAAGGAATAGTGGCATGTTGGCTCAGTGGTTAGCATTGCTGCCTCACAATGCCAGGACCCGGATTTAATTCCAGCCTTGGGCGAGTGTCTGCATGGTGTGCGCACATCTCCCAGTCTCTGCATGGGTTTCATCCAGGTGCTCCACTTTACGATATGCAGGTTAGGTTGGCCATGCTAAATTGCCCATACTGTCCAAGGATGTGTGGGTTAGCTGGATTAGCCATTTGGAGAGTCAGTGTGGACTTGTTCAGCCACATGGCCTGTTACTATACTGCTGGGATTCTATGCAAGAAAGAAATCAAAAACATCACCTGCACATCTCTTTTCGTCCCCCCAGCAGGACTAAATATTGGCACTACTAAGTACCAATGGAATTAGACTGAAAAACGAAAACAAATAGTGGGTAAAGATACTCTTCCAGACAAGAGGAGCGCCTTGTAAAATGAATTGAACAGCAAAATGAAGGACAAACTCTGCAGGAGGCAGGCAAGAATGAAGTTACTGGTTTTCAAAAAGCACAGCAGGTCAGGCAGCATCTGAGGAGCAGGAGAATTGACATCTCGGGCATAATCCCTTCATCAGGAATTCCACACTCTCGACTCTGATCTCCAGCATCTGCAGTCCTCACCTTCGATGTGGTAATATTTGAAAGCAAATAAACAACTTGTATTTATGTAGCAACCCTAGCAGACTGCAATATGCTCCACAGAAAAATAAAACACAACTTCACAGTGAGGAGTGAGTGGAGGACAGGTAACTGAAAGCTTGGTCAGAGTCATAAAGGAGAGAGTGCAGTGCAATGAAAGGCATTTTAGGGCTCAAATCCTTAACAGATGAAGGCCTGGCCATCAATGACATAGACATGAAATCAGCAACCAAGTCATAATTGGAGGAGTGCAGATACTTTGAAGGCCTGTGGAGTTGAAGACATAGAGATTGGGAAAAATTTGAAAACAAGGATAAGAAATGTAACACTGACACAGAACACAGCCATTGAAAAAGTGAACACATAAGCAGAACAATCTCTCCCTTCACTGTTCATGTCCAAACATTCAACTCAAACCCAATCATTCCTACCTGAAAGCAAACAAAACAAAAGCTATCACACTGGCAGTCTTACCAGACCTGGGCAAAGTCAGCTCTGGAATCGGGCCTTCAATGTTTGAACTGGGGCATAATCCTTATAGGACCCATAAGACTGGCTCTTTTCTCTTAGCAAGGGCAATCAAATTCATTGAGCAGACAATTTCATTTTTCTGAAAAGAAATTTTTTTTGACAAGGAGGCAAGTCCTTTGACAAAGTGACAGCATACCACCATCTCAAAGTGCAACAGCCCTCATCCCCCTGTTAAAGAGGAAGTTCCACCATTTTGAGCCAGCGACAGTGTAAAACAGTACGCAGCTTGGAGAGGAAGTGGAAGGTGGGATTCCCATTTATGTGCTGTCTTTGTTCTTCTCAGGGATAGAGGCTGTAGGTCTGAAAGATGCTGTCGAATGAACATTGGTGAATTCTCAGACACAGGTTCCACAATGACTTGAAAACAAATCAGAAGGAAATTTACAGAACCATTGCCGCTGACTGTCAGTACAGGAAATTTACTTGCATTGAAGTTACTTATATTCTGCATGCAAGTTATATTATGGACAAGCAAATATGTCCATCAACTATCAAGTATCATCAGTAACACACAGAAACCCAAAAGATGGAAAAGGTCGCAAGGAAGACCCAAGTAGAATTGCACCGTAGGGCTTAAGAAGTTGAATAACAAGGAGTCATATCTGTGTTAAAGTCCAGTTGTATCTGTGGTCTACCCCTGCAGAGAAACAGCTTACACTAGCAAACTTGGACAAGCTGCTCCTGACAAAAGAATGAATATGTAGTCAAAGTTACAATTAGAAAGCAGATGCTTTTTTGAATTGACTTGTTAACGTGTTACGAGAAACCACTTCAGCAAGTGGGACTTGAACTCAAGTGAATGGCCAGGCCCTTGCATAAAGCATCCCTCAGTCAGAGCCTGTGCGTTGCCTTTGTGCATTGTGCTCGTGGTGAAGCTCTCTGCTGACCATCCCTGCATTTCACACTTCGAAACACAGCTGAGGGAGGCCCAGTACTGCTCTGACCGGGAACAAATAACAGTCCAAAGTGTTTGTGAAAACACACCAATTTCTCGGTTCACAAACGTCAACAAATGAGACAGAATGTGCAAGTAGAAGTCTCTTTCGCCAGGGGAAAATGAACAGGTTACTGTCCTGCCCCAGATTATAGCCCTAGTGTTGTTTAACATTGAGAATATATTGGTCATTTTGGACCATGAAGGGCAGGCTCAGTGTGTTCATAAGAGAAACTAGCCCCAGTGCTGATTAAAGACAGCATGTACTCTGGAGCCACTGTATTCAGGGACAGAGCCTACTGACTTACTACCACTGAGTCAATTCAGAATATAATGGAATAATCACAGTGGATTATATGCACACTACCCCATGATGTTCACAAGCAGACAGAGTCAAGGGGGAACCTGATGCAATGCCTCATGATCACAGTCTATTACGAACACAAGAACCAGGAGCAAGAGTAGGTTCCTGCTCCTCGGATGCTGCCTGACCTGCTGTGCTTTTCCAGCACCACTCTAATCTACATTCAGCCCCTTCTGTCTGCTCTGCCATTTGATATGATCATGGCTGTTCTCATCTCGATATCAACTCTACTTTCCTACCCACTCCTCATAACTCTTAAATCTGTTAGAAATTTAAAATGTGCCTCTCCTCCTTGTAGTTACTCAGTGTCCCAGCATCCAGTGAACTCTGAGCTAGTGAATTCCACTGATTCATGATCATTTGAACCTGCTACCCCTTCTCCTAAAAATATACCTCATAAAAGGAAACATCTGTACTATATCTACTGCATCAATAGACATTAGGTGCAGGAGTAGGCCATTCTGCCCTTTGAGCCAACACCACCATTCATTATGATCATGGCTGATCATCCTCAATCAGTATCTTGTTCCTGCCTTATCCCCATAACACTTGATTCCACTATCCTTAAGAGCTCTATCCAACTCTTTCTTGAAAGAATCCAGAGACTTGGCCTCCACAGCCTTCTGGGGCAGAGCATTGCACACACCCACCACTCTCTGGGTGAATAAGTTTCTCCTCCACTCTGTTCTAAGTGGCCTACCCCTTATTTTTAAGCTGAGTCCTCTGGTTAAGGACTCACCCATCAGCGGAAACATGCTTCCTGCCTCCAGAGTGTCCAATCCTTTAATAATCTTATGCAGCTCAATCAGATCCTCTCTCAACTTTCTCAACTCAAGTGTTTACAAGTCCAGTATCTCCAATCTTTCAGCGTCAGATAGTCCCGCCATTCCAGGAATCGACCTCGTGAATCTATGCTGCAATCCCTCAATAGCCAGAATGTCTTTCCTCAAATTTGGAGACCACAACTGTGCACAATATTCCAGGTGCAGTCTCACCCGGGCCCTGTACAGCTGCAGAAGAACCTCTTTGCTTCGACACTCGATTCCTCTTGTTATGAAAGCCAGCATGCTATTAGCTTTCTTCACTGCCTGCTGTACCTGCATGCTTGCTTTCATTGACTGATGTAAAAGAACACCCAGATCTTGTTGTACTGCACCTTTACCTAAGTTGACTCCATTTAGGTAGTAATCTGCCTTCCTGTTCTTGCCACCAAAGTGAATAACCATACATTTATTCACAGTAACCTGCATCTGCCATGCATCTGTCCACTCACCCAGCCTGTCCAGGTCACCCTGTATTCTCCTAACATCCTCCACATTTCACCCTGCCACCCAGCTTTGTGTCAATTCTCTTCAGCATCTTATGTATCTCAATTTGATCTCATCATTCTTCCAAACTCAAGCAAGACATGTACTCAAATGCATAACCTCTCTTCATAAGACAAACCCCTCACCTCTGGAATCAATCTTGGGAATCTCCCCTGTACAGCTTCTGATGCAAGTACATCCCTCATCAAAAAAGGAAACCAAAATATGGGCAATGCTCCAGATGCAGTCCAGTGACATCGTCCACCCAAGGGCACAGGCAGAAAGAGATCCAGAGTTGAAGAATCTACTCTCCTGTTCCTCAGATTCTGCCTGACCTGTGCTTTTCCAAAACCACACTTCTTGACCTCTGACTCTCCAGCATCTGCAGTCCTGACTTTCTCCATGAAGAGACCCAGGGCAAATTTACAGGAGGATCCAGATCCAGAGGCATTTCAGATATGTGGCTCATAGAGGAGACCGCACAGATGTGGTCGGGGGAAGAACGTACAGATAGTTACAGAAGCATGGTTGACATAAATCTGAGGTGACAGTGACATGGGCAGATATATATTTGGGGAGACAGACAGTCACAGATAAAGAGCTGAGAGTGTGGTGCTGGAAAAGCATAGCATGTCAGGCAGCATCCGAGGAGCAGAAGAATTGGGCAGGCTAGGGGAGGGGTTGAGAAGACAGTCCTTCATGATAACCTCAGGCAGTGCAGAAATTGAACCCATGCTATCAGCATCACACTGCTTCGCAAACCAACCATCCACACACCCAGCTGAGCTAAACCAGAGCAAATTCAGGAACAAAAACACATATTGGGATGGGGGCGGGGCAGATACAGATCAGAGGTAAGGACAAGGGCAGATACAGATCGGGGGTGAAGGACAGGGGCAGATACAGATCAGAGGAAGGATAGGGGTCAGATACAGATCGGGGGTAGGGACAGGGGGTCAGACACAGATCAGGGAGGTAGGGACATGCGGTTAGATACAAATAAGAGGGGGGGGAAGGATCAAGAGATCAGATACAGATCGGGGGTAGGGTCAGGGGTCAGATACAGATCGGGGGTAGGGTCAGGGGGTCAGATACAGATCAGAGGGGTAGAGTCAGGGGTCAGATACAGATTGGGGATAGGGTCAGGGGTCAGATACAGATCAGAGTGGTAGGGTCAGGGGGTCAGATACAGATCAGAGGGGTAGGGACAGGGGGTCAGATACAGATCAGAGTCATAGGGTCAGGGGTCAGATACAGATCGGGGTTAGGGTCAGGGGTCAGATGCAGATCAGGGGGGTAGGGACATGGGTTAGATGCAGATCAGGAGGTTTGGGTCAGGGGTCAGATACAGATCGAGGGTAGGGACAGGGGTCAGATACAGATTGGGGTTAGGGTCAGGGGGTCAGATACAGATCAGAGTGATAGGGTCAGGGGTCAGACACAGATCGGGGGAAGGGTCAGGGGTCAGATACAGATCGGGGGTAGGGTCAGGGGGTCAGATACAGATCAAAGGGGTAGGGACAGGGGGTCAGATACAGATCAGGGGGTAGGGACAGGGGTCAGACACAAATTGGGGGGTTTTGGGCCAGGGGTCAGATACAGATGAGAGGTTAGGGTCAGAGATCAGATACAGATCAGGGGTAGGGTCAGAGGTTAGATACACACCAGGGATAGGGTCAGGGGTCAGATGCAGATCGGGGGTAGGGACAGAGGTCAGATACACATCGGGGTTAAGGTCAGGGATCAGATACACATCGGGGGGTAGGGTCAGGGGGTCAGATACAGATCGGGGGTAGGGACAGGGGTCAAATACAGATCAGTGGGCAGGGTCAGGGGTCAGGTACAGATCAGAGGGGTAGGGTCAGGGGTCAGATACAGATCGGGGGGTAGGGACAGGGGTCAGATACAGATCAGGGCGGTCGGGACAGGGTTCAGATACAGATCAGGGGGGGTCGGGACAGGGAGTCAGATACAGATCAAGGGTAGGGATAGGGGTCAGGTACAAATCAGGGGAAGGACAGGAGTCAGATACAGATCAGAGCGGTAGGGACAGGGGGTCGGACACAGATCAGGGGGGTAGGGACAGGGGTCAGATACAGATCAGAGGGGTAGAGTCAGGGGTCAGATACAGATCGGGGGGTAGGGACAGGGGGTCGGACACAGATCGGTGGGTGGTAGGGACAGGGTTCAGATACAGAGCGGGAGGGGGGTAGGGACAGGGCTCAGATACAGATCAAGGGTAGGGATAGGGGTCAGGTACAAATCAGGGGAAGGACAGGAGTCAGATACAGATCAGAGCGGTAGGGACAGGGGGTCGGACACAGATCAGGGGGGTAGGGACAGGGGTCAGATACAGATCAGAGGGGTAGGGACAGGGGTCAGATATAGATCGGGAGGTAGGGACAGGGGTCAGATATAGATCGGGAGGGTAAGGACAGGGGGTCAGATATGGATTAGGGGTTAGGGTCAGATACAGATCAGAGGGATAGGGTCAGGGGTCAGATACAGATCAGGGAGGTAGGGTCAGGGGTCAGATACAGATCGGGGGTAGGGTCAGGGTGTCAGATACAGATAGGGGGTCAGATACATATCAGGGGTTAGGATCAGGGGTCAGATACAGATCAGGGGGTAGGGCCTGGGGGTCAGATACAGATCAGAGGGGCAGGGTCAGGGGTCAGATACAGATCAGGGGGAGTGTCAAGGGTCATATACAGATTGGGGTGAGTGTCAGGGGGTCAGACACAGATCAGGGGGGTAGGGACAGGGGTTCAGATACAGATCAGGGGTTAGGGTCATGGGTTAGATACAGATCAGGGGGTAGGGACAAGGGTCAGATATAGATCGGGGGTTAGGGTCATGGGTCAGATACAGATCAGGGGATAGGGCCAAGGGTCAGATACAGATCAGGTGTAGGGTCAGGGGTCAGATGCAGATCGGGGGGTAGGGACATGGGTTAGAAGCAGATCAGGGGGGTTGGGTCAGGGGTCAGATACAGATTGGGGTTAGGGTCAGGGGGTCAGATACAGATCAGACTGATAGGGTTAGGGGGTCAGATACAGATCAAAGGGGTAGGGACAGGGGGTCAGATGCAGATCGGGGGATAGGGACAGGTGTCAGACACAAATTGGGGGGTTTTGGGTCAGGGGTCAGATACAGATCAGGGGGTAGGGTCAGAGGTCACAAACACACCAGGGATAGGGTCAGGGGTCAGATGCAGATCGGGGGTAGGGACAGAGGTCAGATACACATCGGGGTTAAGGTCAGGGATCAGATACACATCGGGGGGTAGGGTCAGGGGGTCAGATACAGATCGGGGAGTCAGATACAGATTGGGGGTAGGGTCAGGGTTCAGATACAGATCTAGGGGGGTAGGGCCAGGGTTCAGATACAGATCTAGCGGGGTAGGGCCAGGGGTCAGATACAGATCGGGGGCAGGATCAGGGGTCAGATACAGATTGGGGGAGGGTAGGGGTTCAGATACAGATCAGGGCGGTCGGGACAGGGGTTCAGGTACAGATCAGGGGGGGTAGGGACAGGGAGTCAGATACAGATCGGGGGGGTAGGGACAGGGGCCAGATACTGATCAGGGGGTCGGGACAGGGGGTCAGATACAGATCGGGAGAATAGAGACAGGGGGTCGGACACAGATCGGTGGGTGGTAGGGACAGGGTTCAGATACAGAGCGGGAGGGGGGTAGGGACAGGGCTCAGATTCAGATCGGGGGTAGGGATAGGGGTCAGGTACAAATCAGGGGAAGGACAGGAGTCAGATACAGATCAGAGCGGTAGGGACAGGGGGTCGGACACAGATCAGGGGGGTAGGGACAGGGGTCAGATACAGATCGGGGGGTAGGGACAGGGGTCAGATATAGATCGGGGGGGGTAAGGACAGGGGGTCAGATACGGATCAGGGGTTAGGGTCAGATACAGATCAGAGGGATAGGGTCAGGGGTCAGATACAGATCAGGGAGGTAGGGTCAGGGGTCAGATACAGATCGGGGGTAGGGTCAGGGGGTCAGATACAGATAGGCGGGTAGGGACGGGGGTCAGATACATATCAGGGGTTAGGATCAGGGGTCAGATACAGATCAGGGGGTAGGGCCAGGGGGTCAGATACAGATCAGAGGGGCAGGGTCAGGGATCAGATACAGATCGGGGGGGTAGAGTCAGGGGTCAGATACAGATTAGGAAGAGGGTAGGGGGTCAGATACAGATCGGGAGGATAGAGACAGGGGATCAGATACAGATCGGGGGGGGGGGTAGAGAAAGAGGGTCAGGTACAGATGGGGGGGGGTTCGGGTCAGGCAGTCAGATACAGATCGGGGAGTCAGATACAGATTGGGGGTAGGGACAGGGTTCAGATACAGATCAGGGGGGGTCGGGACAGGGAGTCAGACACAGATCGGGGGGGGTAGGGACAGGGGCCAGATACTGATCAGGGGGTCGGGACAGGGGGTCAGATACAGATCGGGAGGATAGAGACAGGGGGTCAGATACAGATCAGGGGGGTAGGGACAGGGGGTCGGACACAGATCGGTGGGTGGTAGGGACAGGGTTCAGATACAGAGCGGGAGGGGGGTAGGGACAGGGCTCAGATACAGATCGGGGGTAGGGATAGGGGTCAGGTACAAATCAGGGGAAGGACAGGAGTCAGATACAGATCAGAGCGGTAGGGACAGGGGAGTAGGGACAGGGGTCAGATACAGATCAGAGAGGTAGGGTCAGGGGTCAGATACAGATCGGGGGGTAGGGACAGGGGTCAGATACAGACCAGGGCAGTCGGGACAGTGGTTCAGGTACAGATCAGGGGGGGTTGGGACAGGGAGTCAGATACAGATCGGGGGGGTAGGGACAGGGGCCAGATACTGATCAGGGGGTCGGGACAGGGGGTCAGATACAGATCGGGAGGATAGAGACAGGGGGTCAGATACAGATCAGGGTCAGGGGTCAGATACAGATGGGGGGGATTCGGGTCAGGCAGTCAGATACAGATCGGGGAGTCAGATACAGATCAGGGGGTAGGGCCTGGGGGTCAGATACAGATCAGAGGGGCAGGGTCAGGGGTCAGATACAGATCAGGGGGAGTGTCAAGGGTCATATACAGATTGGGGTGAGTGTCAGGGGGTCAGACACAGATCAGGGGGGTAGGGACAGGGGTTCAGATACAGATCAGGAGTTAGGGTCATGGGTTAGAAACAGATCAGGGGGTAGGGACAAGGGTCAGATATAGATCGGGGGTTAGGGTCAGGGGTCAGATACAGATCAGGGGATAGGGCCAAGGGTCAGATACAGATCAGGTGTAGGGTCAGGGGTCAGATGCAGATCAGGGGGGTTGGGTCAGGGGTCAGATACAGATTGGGGTTAGGGTCAGGGGGTCAGATACAGATCAGAGTGGTAGGGTCAGGGGGTCAGATACAGATCAGAGGGGCAGGGTCAGGGATCAGATACAGATCGGGGGGGTAGAGTCAGGGGTCAGATACAGATTAGGAAGAGGGTAGGGGGTCAGTTACTGATCGGGAGGTTAGAGACAGGGGATCAGATACAGATCGGGGGGGGGGTAGAGAAAGGGGGTCAGGTACAGATGGGGGGGGGGTTCGGGTCAGGCAGTCAGATACAGATCGGGGAGTCAGATACAGATTGGGGGTAGGGACAGGGTTCAGATACAGATCAGGGGGGGTCGGGACAGGGAGTCAGACACAGATCGGGGGGGGTAGGGACAGGGGCCAGATACTGATCAGGGGGTCGGGACAGGGGGTCAGATACAGATCGGGAGAATAGAGACAGGGGGTCAGATACAGATCAGGGGGGTAGGGACAGGGGGTCGGACACAGATCGGTGGGTGGTAGGGACAGGGTTCAGATACAGAGCAGGAGGGGGGTAGGGACAGGGGGTCGGACACAGATCGGGGGGGGTAGGGACAGGGGCCAGATACTGATCAGGGGGTCGGGACAGGGGGTCAGATACAGATCGGTGGGTGGTAGGGACAGGGTTCAGATACAGAGCAGGAGGGGGGTAGGGACAGGGCTCAGATACAGATCAAGGGTAGGGATAGGGGTCAGGTACAAATCAGGGGAAGGACAGGAGTCAGATACAGATCAGAGCGGTAGGGACAGGGGGTTGGACACAGATCAGGGGGGTAGGAACAGGGGTCAGATACAGATCAGAGGGGTAGGGTCAGGGGTCAGATACAGATCGGGGGGTAGGGACAGGGGTCAGATATAGATCGGGAGGTAGGGACAGGGGTCAGATATAGATCGGGAGGGTAAGGACAGGGGGTCAGATATGGATTAGGGGTTAGGGTCAGATACAGATCAGAGGGATAGGGTCAGGGGTCAGATACAGATCAGGGAGGTAGGGTCAGGGGTCAGATACAGATCGGGGGTAGGGTCAGGGGGTCAGATACAGATGGGGGTTAGGGACAGGGGGTCAGATACATATCAGGGGTTAGGATCAGGGGTCAGATACAGATCAGGGGGTAGGGCCTGGGGGTCAGATACAGATCAGAGGGGCAGGGTCAGGGGTCAGATACAGATCAGGGGGAGTGTCAAGGGTCATATACAGATTGGGGTGAGTGTCAGGGGGTCAGACACAGATCAGGGGGGTAGGGACAGGGGTTCAGATACAGATCAGGGGTTAGGGTCATGGGTTAGAAACAGATCAGGGGGTAGGGACAAGGGTCAGATATAGATCGGGGGTTAGGGTCATGGGTCAGATACAGATCAGGGGATAGGGCCAAGGGTCAGATACAGATCAGGTGTAGGGTCAGGGGTCAGATGCAGATCAGGGGGGTTGGGTCAGGGGTCAGATACAGATTGGGGTTAGGGTCAGGGGGTCAGATACAGATCAGAGTGATAGGGTCAGGGGGTCAGATACAGATCAAAGGGGTAGGGACAGGGGGTCAGATGCAGATCGGGGGGTAGGGCCAGGTGTCAGACACAAATTGGGGGGTTTTGGGTCAGGGGTCAGATACAGATCAGGGGGTAGGGTCAGAGGTCAGATACACACCAGGGATAGGGTCAGGGGTCAGATGCAGATCGGGGGTAGGGACAGAGGTCAGATACACATCGGGGTTAAGGTCAGGGATCAGATACACATCGGGGGGTAGGGTCAGGGGGTCAGATACAGATCGGGGAGTCAGATACAGATTGGGGGTAGGGACAGGGTTCAGATACAGATCAGGGGGGGTCGGGACAGGGAGTCAGACACAGATCGGGGGGGCTAGGGACAGGGGCCAGATACTGATCAGGGGGTCGGGACAGGGGGACAGATACAGATCGGGAGGATAGACAGGGGGTCAGATACAGATCAGGGGGGTAGGGACAGGGGGTCGGACACAGATCGGTGGGTGGTAGGGACAGGGCTCAGATACAGATCGGGGGTAGGGATAGGGGTCAGGTACAAATCAGGGGAAGGACAGGAGTCAGATACAGATCAGAGCGGTAGGGACAGGGGGTTGGACACAGATCAGGGGGGTAGGGACAGGGGTCAGATACAGATCAGAGGGGTAGGGTCAGGGGTCAGATACAGACCGGGGGTAGGGACAGGGGTCAGATACAGATCAGGGCGGTCGGGACAGTGGTTCAGGTACAGATCAGGGGGGGTCGGGACAGGGAGTCAGATACAGATCGGGGGGGTAGGGACAGGGGCCAGATACTGATCAGGGGGTCGGGACAGGGGGTCAGATACAGATAGGGAGGATAGAGACAGGGGGTCAGATACAGATCAGGGTCAGGGGTCAGATACAGATGGGGGGGGTTCGGGTCAGGCAGTCAGATACAGATCGGGGAGTCAGATACAGATCGGGGGTAGGGACAGGGGTCAGAAACAGATCAGAGTGGTAGGGTCAGGGGGTCAGATACAGATCAGAGGGGTAGGGACAGGGGGTCTGATGCAGATCAGGGGGTTAGGGTCAGGGGTCAGATACAGATCGGGGTTAGGGTCAGGGGTCAGATGCAGATTGGGGGGTAGGGACAGGGGTTAGATGCAGATCGGGGGGTAGGGTCAGGGGTCAGAAACATATCGGGGGTAGGGACAGGGGTCAGATACAGATTGGGGTTAGCGTCAGGGGGTCAGATACAGATCAGAGTGATAGGGTCAGGGGTCAGATACAGATCGGGGGTAGGGTCAGGGGACAGATACAGATCGGGGGTAGAGACAGGGGTTAGACGCAGATCGGGGGTAGGGTCAGGGGTCAGATGCAGATCGGGGTTAGGGCCAGGGGTCAGATACAGATCAGTGGGTAGGGTCAGGGGTCAGATACAGATCGAGGGTAGGATCAGGGGTCAGATACAGATTGGGGGAGGGTAGGGGTTCAGATACAGATCAGGGCAGTCGGGACAGGGGTTCAGGTACAGATCAGGGGGGTTAGGGACAGGGAGTCAGATACAGATTGGGGGGGAAGGGGCAGGGGGTCAGATACATATCAGGGGGGTAGGGACAGGGGCCAGATACAGATAAGAGGGGTAGGGACAGGGGGTCAGATACTGATCAGGGGGTCAGGACAGGGGGTCAGATACAGATCAGGGGGGTAGGGACAGGGGCTCGGACACAGATCGGGGGTGGTAGGAACAGGGTTCAGATACAGATCACGGGGGTAGGGACAGGGGCTCAGATACAGAGCGGGAGGGGGGTAGGGACAGGGCTCAGATACAGATCGGGGGTAGGGATAGGGGTCAGGTACGAATCAGGGGAAGGACAGGAGTCAGATACAGATCTGAGCGGTAGGGACAGGGGGTCGGACACAGATCAGGGGGGTAGGGTCAGGGATCAGATACAGATCGGGGGGGTAAGGACAGGGGGTCAGATACGGATCAGGGGTTAGGGTCAGATACAGATCAGAGGGATAGGGTCAGGGGTCAGATACAGATCAGGGAGGTAGGGTCAAGGGGTCAGATACAGATCAGGGGGTCAGGACAGGGGTCAGATATAGATCAGGGGTTAGGGTCATGGGTTAGATACAGATCAGGGGGTAGGGCCAAGGGTCAGATATAGATCGGGGGTTAGGGTCATGGGTCAGATACAGATCAGGGGGTTAGGGTCATGGGTCAGATACAGATCAGGGGGTAGGGCCAAGGGTCAGATACAGATCAGGTGTAGGGTCAGGGGTCAGATACAGATCAGGAGGTAGGGTCAGGGGTCAGATACAGATCGGGGAGAGGGTAGTGGGTCAGATACAGATCAGGGGGGTCGAGAAAGGGAGTCAGGTACAGATCAGGGGGGTAGGGAGAGGGAGTCAGATACAGATCGGGAGGATAGAGACGGGATCAGATACAGATCGGGGGATAGGGTCAGGGGTCAGATACAGATCGGGGAGTCAGATACAGATCCGGGGTAGGGACAGGGGGTAAGATACAGATCAGGGGTTAGGGTAAGGGGTCAGATACAGATCGGGGGTTTAGGGTCAGGGGTCAGATACAGATCGGGGTGTAATGTCAGGGGTCAGATACACATCGGGGGTTAGGGTCAGGGGTCAGATACAGATCAGGGGATTGGGTCAGGGGTCAGATACAGATGGGGGGGTTCGGGTCAGGCAGTCAGACACAGATCGGGGGGGTGGGGTAGGGACAGGGTTCAGATACAGATCGGGGAGTCAGATACAGATCGGGGGTAGGGACAGGGGGTAAGATACAGATCAGGGGTTAGGGTCAGGGGTCAGATACAGATCGGGGGTCAGGGTCGGGGTCAGATACAGATCGGGGGGTCAGGGTCAGGGGTCAGATACAGATCGGGGTGTAGTGTCAGGGGTCAGATACACATCGGGGGTTAGGGTCGAGGTCAGATACACATCGGGGGTAGGGTCAGGGGTCAGATACAGATCGGGGGGTTAGGGTCAGATACAGATCGGGGGGTTAGGGTCAGATACAGATCGGGGGGTTAGGGTCAGATACAGATCGGGGGGTTAGGGTCAGGGGTCAGATACAGATCGGGGGGTTAGGGTCAGGGGTCAGATACAGATCGGGGGGGGTTAGGGTCAGGGGTCAGATACAGATCGGGGGGTTAGGGTCAGGGGTCAGATACAGACCGGGGGGGTTAGGGTCAGGGGTCAGATACAGATCGGGGGGGTTAGGGTCAGGGGTCAGATACAGATCGGGGGGGTTACGGTCAGGGGTCAGATACAGATCGGGGGGTTAGGGTCAGGGGTCAGATACAGATCGGGGGGGTTAGGGTCAGGGGTCAGATACAGATCGGGGGGGTTACGGTCAGGGGTCAGATACAGATCGGGGGGTTAGGGTCAGGGGTCAGATACAGATCGGGGGGGTTAGGGTCAGGGGTCAGATACAGATCGGGGGGTTAGGGTCAGATACAGATCGGGGGGTTAGGGTCAGGGGTCAGATACAGATCGGGGGGGTTACGGTCAGGGGTCAGATACAGATCGGGGGGTTAGGGTCAGGGGTCAGATACAGATCGGGGGGGTTAGGGTCAGGGGTCAGATACAGATCGGGGGGTTAGGGTCAGATACAGATCGGGGGGTTAGGGTCAGGGGTCAGATACAGATCGGGGGGGTTAGGGTCAGGGGTCAGATACAGATCGGGGGGGGTTAGGGTCAGGGGTCAGATACAGATGGGGCAGGGGGGGTAGAGTGACTCACCTTGACCGAGTCGATGGGGAACATGATGGAGTGCTCCATGATACCGGCCAGCGAGCCGGCCATCATGTGGGCGCTCACCGACACGCTGGCGGGCAGGCTCTCGTACACATCCTCCTCGGGCTCCTGCAGCGCTCCGGCCCCGGGGGGCGCGGGCCCGCACGCCCCCGCCGCCGCCGCCGCCGCCTCGTCCGCGCGGGAGGCGAGAGCGGGCTGCGCGCGGACACAGCCGAGCTCCATGTCTCTGAGGGAGGGGGGAAGGAGCGGCAGCAGGGCACGGCGCGGGAAGCAGCTTCACGATCACTCCGCGAAACCCACCGCCCCCCTCCCGTCAATTCCCTCCCCCCGCCCGGGATCACCCCGGTTTATAGCCTCCCACTCCCTTACACCGGGCAACGTGACAGACGCCCCACCCTCCCCAGGGCGTTTGACGACTGGGGTGCTCGACCAATCGGCGTTCGAGGAGGCAGCGAGGGATGGCAGGATGGACCAATGGCGCCGCGGGTTCCGCCCCCCCAGGCGAAGCGCCGCCCCCTCCCCGTAACCAACCGTCACGGCGCGCGGGAGGTGGGTGGCGCTGCGGTGATGTGGGCGGGGATTGGCCCGACAACGTGCGGCAAGGGGCAGGGACCGCAGCCCAAGGGGCGGGGCTTGGGACGCGCGGGCGAAGCCACGTGCGTCGAGGGGGACGGGGTTCTGAGCTGATTGGGCGTGGCTCGGCGGCAAGCGGGCAGGCTTTACGGCCCGTGGCGCGCATCACAAAGGCACGGGGCGGAGCCGTGGCTGGAGACCACCACCAACGATTGGCCAGGAGGACCATCAATCGTCCACCGCGCTGGCCTATTGTGGGTGAAGGTCCCGCCTCCTGGGCTCAATGTTGCATTTCATGGTGACTCGACTGTTTCAGTCTCTGGGAGGGAGAGAGGGAAGTTTACTGAAGTGACTTGGCACATTGCAAATACTGCCCCACCAAAGGAACACCTGTGAGCTTTGAAGCAAATAAAAGTTGCGCACACTAGCAGCTCGTGTATGAAGAGCGTGAAAAACAAGTGAATGTTGCCACTATTGTGACCCATATTCAGAAGTCAACAGAAAGCTGAGTTAATGAACTTCTGTTGAATCCTGAAAGAGGGGTGAGGGGTCTTACAAGGTGGTGTCCCTATCTCTGAGCTTGGTAGGCCTGCATTTGAGGAGGAGAAAGTGAGGACTGCAGATGCTGGAGTACCAGAGTTGAAAAATGTGGTGCTGGAAAAACACAGCAGGCCAGGCAACATCCGAGGAGCAGGGTTGGCCTGCATTTCAGTTCTGCTAGGTGAAAGTGTGTCATAACTCCCCTGAAAAGGTTAGTTAGACAACATCTTCTGAAGGAGGGTCACTGGACTCAGAAAAACAATGTTTTTCTATCTCCCCACATGCTTGCAGACCTGAGTTTTTCCAGCTATTTATGTTCATTGTTCAACCTCCAGCATCTACAGTTTTTCGTTTTTCACCTGGCCCTGGAGGAATAATAGTGCACTTCAAATTTCACACAAGGCAGATCATTACCACCTCATGGAGGGCATTCCTGCACTTGGGGCAAAACCTACTGTCCCAGCCTGCAAGACCTTCATCCCATTTATGAGTAAAACAAGTTCTCAATGAGTTGTAATGGATCCAGTCTTTGATTCACTCTCTGCTGGTGCTGCCAGACCTGCTGAGTTTCTCCAGTAACTTTCTGCGCTTGTAACAGATTTCCAATATCCACAGTATTTTGCTTTTTATTTTAAAAAATTATACCTCACAACTGTTTCATTGACGAGGTGAAATTTCCCTTCCCATCCTTCACAGCAGAAGGCCATCTGGCCCATCACACACTTCCGAATGTGATTTTGAAGACCGTCCCTCTAATTCAGCAGCTGAAGGAATAGGTGAAGGGACTTAAGATTCCTGTCACGGTTCAGAGGTAACAAAATGTACTGCTTCAAAGCAAAAAACACAGCCAAAAGACTGTTGCACTGAAGCCAGACCTGCTTCTTGGGTGTTGCCCTCACCCTCTACCATTTCTCCCACCCCCTACAAACTGCTGAGCACAAATAAAAGAGAAACTTTAATTCTCAGGAACAGAAACAAACAGTGCCATGGAGGGAAGGCTCGAAGTGGAGAAACCAGTTGGAGAGATGAACAGAGTGCTGTTGCCTCTGTTAGCACTGCTGCCTCACAGCGCCAGAGACCCGGGTTCAATTCCCGCCTCAGGCGACTGACTGTGTGGAGTTTGCACGTTCTCCCCGTGTCTGCGTGGGTTTCCTCCCACAGTCCAAAGATGTGCAGGTCAGGTGAATTGGCCATGCTAAATTGCCCATAGTGTTAGGTAAGGGGTAGATGTAGATGTAGATGTCGGGGTATGGGTGGGTTACGCTTCGGCGGGGCGGTGTGGACTTGTTGGGCCGAAGGGCCTGTTTCCACACTGTAAGTAATCTAATCTAATCTAATCTAATTCCCGGACACGATGGGCAATTTAATACAGCCAGTTCATCTAACCGGCACATCTTTGGATTGAGGGAGGAAACTAGGGCACCCGGAGGAAACCCACGCAGACACGGGGAGAATGTGCAAACTCCACACAGACAGTCGCCCGAGGCTGGAATCGAACCTGGGTCCCTGGCGCTGTGAGGCAGCAGTACTAACCACTGCCAACTACAATGTACAGAAACTAAAAGAACTGTCCAACCTCATTTCCCTTGCTTTGGATCACCAGCAGCAGCAGCAGTCAGTTGCTTTCTCTGGATAATGAGCGGGAGGAACATATACCCGAATCTTGATGGCCACCTTTGTGTGCAGCTGCATCAAGCTGTGCACAGATCCTCGGCATGCAAACACCAAGTGTCACAACTGATCTTGCCCTTATTGGGCTTTGCTTGTGACTGGTTCAGTGGCCCACAAGGGTGTTTTCCTGGTGGTGGAAACATCAAATCGCACATGATGTCTTTTTACTGAGTCACTGCACATGCACGCATGCTATGGGTCATGTGAGGAAAGAAAATAAGCATTTCGGGATAACTCAGGGCAAAACCTTCTGTCCCAGCCTGCAAGACCCTCATCCCATTTGTGAGTAAAACAAATTCTCAAGGAGTTGTAATGGATCCAGCCCTTAATTCCTTCTCTGCTGGTGCTGCCAGACCTGCTGAGTCTCTCCAGTAACTTTCTGCGCTTGTAACACATTTCCAATATCCACAGTATTTTGCTTTTTTAAAAAAATGTACACCTCACAACCATTTCATTGACGAGGTGAAATTTCCCTTCCCATCCTTCACAGCAGAAGGCCATTTGTTTCCATGTGAGGAAATAATAAGTGCAACTGCAGTTCGGTTGTAGTGTAAGAGGGGAAAATCTCCTCAACTCAGGGGATTGACTCAGAGCTGGCTGGCCACAGCTAGTGTACTCTGCACTTATAAATAAAAGGTGACTTGGTGACGGGATAGCAGTCTCTGTGCAGTTATTTCGGGATCCAAGGAAATCTGACAATTTGGCTCCACAACTGGCTGAGTGGCAGGAAACAGTGAATGATAGTTGAGAGGTGTTTTAAAGAATAGGAGTGAGGTTCTCCATCTCTCCGTGTTGTGAACGATGGTACGCGTGATGGTACTCTGCCGCGGAATGCTCCAAGTAGTTGGACCCGTTCTGTTTCACCTATCCTTCGCGGAAAATCCTGCAAAGGAAAACACCTTTGACCACAAGTCTGTCTGGAAGCGGTCAGCACGTAGCATCCTTGAGACCCCGCGGGTAATGGAGAGTTTAGATCCTGTTGCATAGTTCCCCAAGCAGACTGTCACAGTCATTTGGCAGAATGGCTCATCAGCAGAACTTTCTAACAAGCACCAAGACATCATTTGGCTGGACGTGAGAAGACCTGTGAGACCCTTCTGCTGCGTCCAGGTGATAGAGACTGTCACACATCCCCTGCTGGAATGTGCCTTTGCAAAGCAACGCTGTTGGGAGTGGGTTTTCTCAAGATTCATCTCTCGCAGCTCCATGATGCAAGACTCTGTGCTCTACAAGGTGTTCGCCAGGTTGCTCACCAGACTATAACTGCTTGGTCTTCCAAACTAAACAGCTGACCTCAACTGAGTGTTGCAGACTGACATATTCCAAGGTCCAAGACAATGTGCTGAGGGATGTCTAAGTTCTTTCTGTCAACGGACAATGAGGATCCACTCAGTTCTGAGACCGTGTTCCCTCCAAATGAATGTAAATAATTTCCTGCATGAGTAGAAAATGCCTTTGTCTGGCAACTGCAGGGAAGCTCTGAGGAAAGTAAGATTCCAATCTGCTTTTATTTCCTGTTTCGAATCTTTCGCATGTACTTAGAGATAACGAAGAAAGGACCTTTTAACATAAAAAAAAAGCTTTCTCAAAAAAAAACTGTTTTCAAATCCCTGGGCAGCCTCTTTCAATCCTCTCTCTGTCTATGTCAGCTCAAAGACTGAACTCCTCCAATTCTGGCCCAGTGCACACAGTCAATTGCTGTCAGTTTTTACTTACAAAGCACTCAGTTGTCTGCCTGGATACAAAGGTGTGGAATTCCCTCCTTAAACCTGCCTGCCTTTCCCCTAGTCTTACACACAGCTTCAAACTACTCTCTGGGGCACCGTCGTCTATTCCACGATGAATTCCAACACCATCCCCCTGCACCCCACCCCCCCTCCAATAGCCCCTTCCCATGTATATGCAGAAGGTGCAACATCTGCCCTTTCACCTCCTCCGTACTTACCATCCAAAGGCCCAAACAGTCTTTACAAGTGAAGCAGCATTTCACCTTTACCCCCTCCAACCTGGTGTATTGTATTCACTGCACCCAAAGAGGCCTACTCGACATTGGAGAAACCAAACACAGACTGGGTGATTGTCTTGCAGGTATACCTCCGGTCTATGTGCAAACACCACCCCAACTTTCCTATGGATGGTTAATTGAACACAGTATCCTGCTCGCATGCCGACATAGATTAGATTAGATACCCTCCAGTATGGAAAAAGGCCCTTCGGCCCAACAAGTCCAGAGTGACCCTCCAAAGAGTAATCTACCCAGACCCATTCCCCTCCCCTGTAGTTACCCCTGACTAATGCATCTATCACTCTTGGCAATCTACCATGACCAACTCACCTGACCTGCGCATCTTGTGGGAGTAAACTGGAGCACCCGGAGGAAACCCAGCAGACAAGGGGAGAATGTGCAACCTCCGCACAGACAGTCGCCTGAGGCTGGAATCGAACCTGGGTCCCCAGAGCTGTAAGGCAGCAGTGCTAACCACTGTGCCGGCCTTTGATTCAGTGTGCCAGTGAATCACAGTGCAAATTGGAAGGACAACATCCCATCTTCAGACTCGGCACTTTCCAGCCTTCTGGACTTAATATTGAGTTCAGCACCTTCAAATTGTGAACTCACGCCCTGTCCTTGCCTTTCTTTTTGCTTTACTTGTTATATTCTCTCACCATATCCTCTCCACCTTCCCCCCGCTCCACCCCCACCCCCCCACCCCCAACCTCAGTGGGACTGTCTTCTTTTAAGTCTGGCAGTTTGAGGCACTTGTTGTTCTGCCATAAACATGTTCTGATCACATAATCTGAACTATCAACATCCTTTCTCCCCCAGCACCCCATGCACCCCCTCCCGACTATTCCATCAATGCTGCCCCCTCCAAATCTCACATCAATCACCTCGACTCGAAGTATTAGCTTGCTCTCTCTACATGACTCTCTGTGACTTGCAGCATTTGTTGTTTTCAGTTCAGATTCCAGCATCTGCAGTCATTTGCTCCGACATTGTGTACAACCTGCTGGTTTGAGACAGTGCCTGCCCACACACCCTGTCTGCAGCCTGATGTCTCATTCTCAATGACAGTGCCCAGGCCATTCAGTCCATCATGTGTGCACAGGCTTTCTGATCATGTTCACAATGTGCTGATATCTCCTGCTTTTTCTCTGTAACTCTGCTCATTCTTACTTTTTTAAACAATGACCTGGCGTCCTTTCAGAATGCCTCCATTGAACCCATCTGCACCAGAGAGTGCATTCCAGGCACAGATTAAACTCAATGTTTCATCAGAACTGAGCAAGGGAAAATATATGTTCAGAGTATTCACCAACCACAAAGACTTGTTGCAGAAAGACCTCAACATGTGTCCACTCAAAACAAACACAGGCTACAAATGGAATGCAGATTTAACCACATTTGCCTCAAGCTGTCTTTCAAACTATCCCCTGAGTGGAGCAACTGGCAAACAATTGGTTGAAAATTTGGTGTCTGGGTTGAGGGGGAGAAGGTGTCAGTCCAACTCAGGATGATGGCTTGTTTTGGGGGGTTCAGCTGCTGTTGCTGGTCCCCTACTGTGACACTAGCAGGAAGTGACTGCTCAGGGAATCTACCCAGACTTGCCTCTGCCGGCTGGAAAATCATGCAAATTAGTCCCAGAGCTGGCGAGGGGAAATCCCAGGGCCCACGGCTGTGGGAAAGGAGGCCAGGTAGTGATGAGCCTGACTGTGCACAGATGAATGGTGCATTGTCTGACACACAACCCAGTACAGTCAAAGGCGTTCCTTCGAGCGTGGCAAGTGGAGTTCTACAGTCATATAGCAAAGAAGCAGACCCTTTGGTCCAACCAGTCCATGTCCCCCATACTCCCAAATTAACCGAGACCCACCTACCTGCTCCTGGCCCATATCCCTCCAAACCTTTTCTATTCATGAATTTATCCAAAGTTCTTCTTGGTGTTGTAACTGGACCTGTATCCACCACTTTCTCTGGCAGTTCATTTCACACACAAACCAATCTCTGCGGAAAAAAGTTGCCCCCATGTCCTTTTTAAACCTTTTCCGCTCACCTTAAAAATATGCCCTCTAGTTTTGAACTTTTCCACCCTTGGAAATAGATTCTCATCATTCACCTCATCTAGACCCCTTATAAACCTCAGTAAGGTCACCCCTCAACCTTCTAGGTTCCAGTGAAAAGAGTCTTTGTCTTTCCTGTCTTTTGTTACACCTCAAATCTTCTGTGTGCGGGCAACATCTTCGTAGATCTTTCCTGAACCCTCTCTAATTTAATAATCTCCTTCCTGTCACGGGGTGACCAGAACCGGACACAACAGTCCAGAACAGGTCTCACCAACAACCCCTGTACTCAAAGGTCTGAGCAATGAAGGCAGGCATGCTAAATGCACTCTTAACAACCCTGACTACACATGAGGCAAATTTCAAAGAATGATGTACCCAAACCCCCCGGTCATGATGCACGGTGCACAGTCAGATCCCAGTGGCCATGCAAATTGATTGTTGAGTTGCCTGGGGTTTCCTCCACAGACTCACTCTCTGCTATCTTTCACAGCTTCAGCCCTTGAGAATGAGCAACTTTTCCTTTCAGCTTCCTGAACCGTCAGTATACCTCAATGAGCCTGTCTTGGCTCATTTTGTCATGTCCAGTGCACTTCACATCCACATCCTGCCACCTCTCAGAGTGTCAAATACTGACAGAAAGAAAGACTGGACACTTCAGGCCCACCTCAAAGGTGTTCCAACATGCCTTGCAGCCAGTCCATGTGATATCTGATCATTAATGTCACTGATGTTACATCTTGGATTTTGAATAAGCGTCACCCACACTTTGGTCCGTGTGTATAACGGGTTTAATGATTAAATTGTCAGTATTTCTGCAGCCATGACCTTAAACAGAATGAGAGTGATCCTGATTAGGTCCCTGCATTCGGTACATTTAAACAACTCTTGCGTCGGTACGTGGAAGATAGTACAATGTAGGTTACGTCAGTTAGTCAGATCTTAGAGTAGGATAAAAGACTGGCACAAACATCGAGGGCCGAAAGGTCTGGATTGTGCTGGACTGTTCTATGTTGTATGAAGCGATAACAAGGATTTATTTTCTTCTGGGAGATTTTTACACGTGAACAGAATGACCATTGAAGAGCATTAGCTCTCTTTCAGGAAGAAGAGTCAGAAACTAATTGTGGTTATTTGCTTATTTGGGGAAGAACAAACATAATTTGGAAAGCTAATGTTTCACGTCTGCAATGGAACTGTTTTAAAAGAAGTCATACTGTACTTGAGACATGCATTGTGTTTCTCTCCCCTCAGATAACCTGCTGAGTTTCTCCTGTCCTTGCTGTTTTCTTGTTGACATGTGGGTCTCAGGATCATACTGACAAATCAGATCCTCCAAGATGAGGACATTTAGCCCAGTTTGACTTCATACTCACAAGCTCACCCAAAACTGTTGAAGGCCTCTGCTCCCACCAACCTTTTCAGGAAGATCCTTCCAAAGGGCCCCCCTTCGCTGTGAGTGAGTAAGTAATGATCCCCTCACAGTTTACAATGGGGACACCCGTCATTTTTAAACAATGACCCCTTGTTCTGGATTCTCCGACAAGAGGAAAGATGCTTTTCACATCTGGCTGTGAACTCTCCTCAGGATCTTATCGTTTTAATCAAGTTGCATTCAAAATTCCAGAGGTTGTGCAAGGGATCGCCATGAGGTAACCCTCTCATTCCAGCTGCTGGTCTCCTAAAACCTCTCTACTTCCAGTGCAGTAATATCCTTCCTTCAATAAGGAGACTGATACTGTTGGTAGTTCTCTAGCTATGGTCTTACCCAATGCCCTGTCTGACTAATGCAGGACCTCCCTACTTTTCGATTCAATTTCCTCATCAGAAAGGATGACATTCTATGAGTGTTCCTGCTGATGACTTGCTGTTGCTGTACACTAACCCTTTGTGATTCACATATGAGGCTACCCAGATCCCTCTGTACCTAGGAGTTCCAGCATCCTCCGACCATATAGATGGCGTGCGTCTTTTTTCACGTGCTGCCAAAATGGACAATTTTCCATTTTCCCCACAATATTTGCCCACTAACCCATCTACCTCCCTTCGGAGCCTCTTTCTCTCCTCTTTGTTCCCAGTGTATTGACAGAGGCTGGGTCATCGTGTGGAGTCTTGTTAAACAGCCTGTCAACTTCAAAAACAAACTGCAGTCTCTTTCAACTTCAGAGACGTCCTACAAATCTATCAGGTCAGATTCCCACCCCTCATTTCTGGTCAATTTGGACTTTCCTATAGTGATTGTGACAAGGTCAGGCAGATGGATCCCACAGAATCTGAGGTCCCCGGTTGGGGCTGTTAACCTGGGCCAATCGGGGAGCCCTGGCTGACTGACAGAAACAGGAGTGTTTGAGGTTCTGCTCACTCTTGGACTTGGCTCTGAGGGAGCTGGGTCAGTGTCAAGGATCCTCCACGTGAAAGGAAAGGGTCACTTGCTGACAGGATACTGGCCTCTGCGCAGTTACTTCACTTCTCTCTCTGTCTCCAGAGTTGCTGCCAGACCTGGCGAATTTCTCCAGCACTTTGTTTGTTTCGGATTTCCAGCATGTGCAGTATTTAGTCTCTGTGCCACTGCGCACTGCTGTTCCTGTGTCACATTGGTTGAGAGCAGGCCAGAGGGAGGAGCTCAGGTAAGGTGTGTGATGCCTTTCATAGTCAAACAGCACACCAACCCCTTCCCATAAAAAAAGAGTGCGGAAAGTGTGGTGATGTGTCTGGCACTCAGACGTGGGCCATTTCTGGGCTTGTATTTCTTTACAATGCTGTGGGAAGTGAGTTGTGTTCACAAGAATGACACAACTTGCAGAGCAACTCACACACTGCTAATGAAGCAGCCTTCGAGGTGCAGAGAGCACTGTGATGAAGCACTGTGAGGCAGTGCCATGATGCTGGACATGTACTTCAATAGTGGTCCAGCCAGCCACCCTGTTCTCACTTGCTGTGCCTCACCCAGGTAAGGAACAAGTGACTGAGCAAACACTGAGAGCAGACCTGGGGGCTTCGTGTGTGTGTGTGTGTGTGTGTGTGTGTGTGAAACGACCCAGTACCTTCAGGTGGAGGGAGGGTCAGCAATGAGAACGTTGAGTGAAAGCAGACTGAATTCTGCCGAGGCTCCTCTGCACCAACCCTGCTGTCTCCCTCAGCTTCACAAGTTGTGTTTATTTTTTTTGAACAGAGGAAGGAGGTTCATGTTGCTGACTTGCTCAGCAAGACATTGTGCAGTACAGGACAGTCACGCTGACTCAGCTGTTTGTCACTGACTTATCGGTCCAGTCCCACCCCAGCCAGGGTCCTGCTATCCAGCTGGCTGGAATGATTAATTCAGTACAAAACACACTCCAGAGATAGGGCCTGCTCTTACCGACCCTTCCTACAAAGGGGAGGCACTCTGGCAAGCTGTCAGGCCACAGTGCAAATCCTCCAAAGGACAGTAGGGCTCCGACTGCACTTCCCACCACCTGGACATCACTGAAAGCAGTCTCCCGTGATTCTGGCACAGGCCGGTCAGCACAGCTGGACTTCCAGAAGCCTGGCAACCCCCTGCCAAGCCCAGGAAAATCCCCATAGACAGTGAAGGAGAGGCACAGAAACCAGCCCCTGCAAATTCCCCTGAAAAACATACTGGACTTGGAAATGTATCACCGCTCCATCACTGTCACTGATAGGAGCAAGACTCAGAGAGACAGAGAGAGAAAGAAAGAGAGAGAGAGAGAGAGCGCCCACAGGGAAACAAGATACAGCAAGAGAGTGACTGATGCAAAAGGTGGGGGAACAAGGGCAGGAGGAAGGGAGAGTGAAATAGAGGGCAGGGGGTCACAGCCAGTCTAAGGCTGTACATTATGTTCCTCTGAGTAATGCTGGAGACACAGGCTTGCTGTGAATGGGCCCTGACCAAACCACCACACTGTAACACCTTGCTGTACTGGACTGGATTGGAGCTCAAAATGAACGGTGATGTGATTCTCCACTTCAGTTCCCCGCAGAATTACAAACATCTTGGATGAATACGGCCTGTCCTGATCACAGAAAACCTGGGGAATCTTTAGAGAAGTGGGAAAGCCAAGTCCAAGAGGATTCAACTCCCAAGAAAGCTCTGCTGGAAAAGACTGGCAGCTCCTTTGATTAACATCCAAGAGATTTGAGAGATTTGTATTTTGTCAACGCTGTGCCTGCCGATGGAGGTGACACAGAGAGGGAACCAAATATCCCCCAGCCGACACCCAGCCTCCAAATGCCCCCCTAAGACCTACCCACCATGGGTTTTCTTCAAGAGGGCAGAGGGAGGGTTTGTGTGGCAGCAGTGTGTGTGTGCCCCTACTGAGTCAGGGTACCTGGATAGCAGGGGGCAATGCAGCAAAGACAGGAGTCAGGAGAAGTGTAGAGGTTCAGGGGAAGGGGAAGGTGGAGGGAAGGAATAGGTTAAAGCAGAGAATGAACACATTCGGTTCTTTCTCAGGGGTTGGACATTGTTTAATCTGCCCAGAAAACGAGTTACACTGAAGCTTTGTGATAAAGGAAAGCCTGGACTGTGAACCTGAATGATAGGAAACCATTCTCCCGACTAAAGTTGTGCACACACATGCATGCACACACTCTCTCTCTCTCTCTGTCTCCCCCCAAACACACACAGTCATACACGCTCACTCACTTACACACACATAGTCATACACGCTTACTTACACACACACACACACGATGACTAACCGACGTGCACAGAGACACTGACTAAGATACAGAGACACACACACACACACTCATGACACCCGCAGTAACCCACACACACTCACAAAGACAGACACACACTCACTGAGAAACACACGCACAGATAAGTATGCTGCAGACTGTAGAACAAAACCAGAGAGTCAAAAACAAATCCAATGAGGAATTCAAGAGAGCCATCCTCACCTGTATGGCTGTGAGAAAGGGGACCTTACTCTGATGGGGAATGGTGCAGGTCCATCAGAGAGGCTCTTCTTCATTTGATGCTGGATCAGCACACAAGGGAGAAGGGAACAGGAAGATTTGGTGAGAGGCTGAGATAAAGATGTCTGGCTGGAGATGCTTGTGGAACAGGAGCAGTCAGGCTAGAAGGCTGCTCTCTGGAAAAGCTTGCTGTGATCTGTTCCGTTCAGGGTAACTCTGGGTGTGCAGAGTGGGGATTTTGGGAGGCCAGGTGAGTGGTCTCCTTCTGGATCACACATCGAAATACAGGCAGACACCTGGAGTGGGAGGAGGCCATTCAGCCCTTCCAGCCTGCTCGGCCATTCATTCTGAACATGACTGACCCACTATCTCAGTGCCATATTTCCCCCTTCTCCCCTTGACAACCGATCAAGTTGCCAGTCTCTTTCTTGACTGTGTTCAGTGGGCCGGCCTCCCCAGTTTCCTGTGGTGAGGAATTCCACTGCCTCACCACTCTCTGAGTGAAGAAATGTTCCCTCATCTCAGTCTGAAATGGTCTACCCCATATCCCCCTGAGACTGTATGTCCCCTGGTTATAGACCCCCACCTACCCAGGGGAACCATCCTCCCTGCATTGAGTCTGTCCAGCCCTGTTAGAGTTGGATACATTTCGGTCAGATCCCCTTCTGCACTTAGGCCCAGTCAAACCAATAAACACAGGCCCAATCAAACCAATAAACACAGGCCCAATCAAACCAATCACTGCTAGGACAATCCAGCTATCCCCACCTTCATTCACTCTCTCTATGTCAAGGGTATCCTGCCTCATGTAATGGAGATGAAAACTGTCCACAATACAGCAGGGGTAGTCTGAGCAAGTCCCTGTAAGACTGCAGCGAGACATCCCTACTTCAGAACTTCAACCTCTTGCAATGAAGGCCACCTCAAGTACCTGCCTGTCTATTTTCACTGACTGATGTACAGAGCATGGCCACCCAGATCCACATTTCCCAATACAGTATATCGCTGTTTAATTAACACTGCTGTGTTCTGTCTGTCACACCAAAATTCACAAAAGAGCAGTGCTGACCACTGCATGATCCTCCTCCGACAGTGAACACAGGATCCGCCCCTCTTTCTCAAAGAATCAAACGACAAACCAAGTCACTGTAACTGGCTTTATTACTGACGGAGGGTTTTTTTTCATTAAAATTCAGGTAAATATCCAACCTCAGGACAGGTTGCTGCAATGCCCTGTCACATACAAAGCAGACGGGATTGAGTCGTCTTACAGAGAGCTCGAGAGAAATCAATGTTAAGTGAAGTCTGGTTGCAGAAGGTGCTGGTATCTGCACACCATTTGGGTCAGCAGTGAGGTGAACAGCAGTCCCCACCCCTGGTTACCCACTGACTGAGATATGGCCTTGCCATTTGGAGGACTCGAGGTCACAAGAAACCTGAAGACATTTTAAGCAGCACTGCAGCAGCTCTCCTTAACTGTGGCTCTCTCTCTCTCTCTCTCTCTCTCTCTCTCTCTCTCTCTGCTGGATCTCACTCTCTCCTCAGCACCAATGACAACGGCTTTGCCTGTGTCTAGCAGCCATAGCCATACACAGATGGAGAGGCAGGGGGAGAGAGAGAGAGAGAGAGGGAAGGAGAGAGAGAAACAGAGAGAGAGAGGGAAGGAGAGAGATAAAAGGACATAGCTTCAGACTGAAGTGGAAGTGTGAATCTTTAGTCTTGGTGAAGTGGCTCCAAGCAGTTGGGTGCAATGGAGCTATCACCAGACAGCATAAGAGGATGGATTTGTATTCCTGCAGCACACTATCCTTACACTGGAGACAGTCGCACCAATATTGCATTGACAACCATGCATGGCTATCAGTCCATGCTTCACCGGGCGTCCCTTGGTCTTTGGTCAGTATTACTGAAGTGGTCATCTCTCTTGTGGCCTTACCAGTTCGACAGACGGTTACTGATTAATCCGGGGAAGTGTTCAAAGATCTCTTCGGATTCCACACTGAAAGAGCCACCTGGCAAAGGGACGGAGCGGGATTATTGATAGATCAGCTGCACGGCACGGGGGAACAAATGAGTACACTCTCCTTATTCCCCATCCCATCCCGGGAGCAGGAGAGGACGGACTGAGTCAGCAGCTGCTGAAATCTGATGGATTCTCTCCGAGTGATGGGGGAGGACACCTCAGGGAAACGGATCATGGAGAAAGGCTGGGATTGACTCTGTGTATCGGCAGGAGGTGGTTTCCCTATAAGCCAGTGAGATGGTAAGTCATGCAGAGGCTGGAGGTCACGGTGAATAGACGTGGAGCTGGGAATACACGGCAGGTCAGGCAGCAGCCAAGAAGCAAGAAAGGCAATGTTTCGGGTGGAAGGGGAAGGGGAGATAGGATGGTGATTGGTAGATGCAGGTAGGGACTTAATGTGATTGGTCAGCAGGAAGAGAGGAGCAAGATGGGCAGGTTAGGGTGGAGGGGAAGGGAAAGGCTAAACATGGGATCAGGCTGGGGGAAGGGGCGGAGGGAATTTGAAACTGGGGTCAACTCTACATGGAGACCATTGGTCTGTGAGCTCTCCAGGTGAAATATCAGGTGGTGTTCCTCCAATTTATGCCTGGCCTCACTCTGACAGTGGAGGAGGCCAAGGATTGACAAGTCCTTGCGGGAATTGGGAGTGTGAATAAAAAAAATCGAGAAGAACTGGAAGATTGGATTATTCGATGCATGCAGAGCGCAGAGGTTCCACAAACCTGAGTCTGTGTTTGGTCTCCCTGGTAATCAAGGAGATCACATCGGGAGCAACGGTTAGGATGGATCAGCTTGGATGAAGTGCAGGTGACTCTCGTCGGATCTTGGGGCCTTTGACAGAGGTGAGAGGGGAGGTGTAGGGGCAAGTGTTGTACCTCTTGCGGTTAGAAAGATGTGGTGGGGAGGTTATTGGGGTGTGTGGGGCTGACCAGGGAGTCTCAGATTGAACAATCCCTGCAGAAAGCAGACAGGGGTAGGGAAGGAAACATGGTTTTGGTGGTGGGGTCTGATTATAGGTGGCGGAAATGTCAGAGGATAATCTGTTGGATTGGGAGGTGGCTGGGGTGATAGGTGAGGACCAGGGGGATTTTATCCTTATTGTTATTGGGGAGAGGGAGTTTGAGGGCAGAGGTACTGGAGATGGAGGAGATGCAGTTGAGGGCATCCTTCAGCACCAAGAAAGGAAAACTTGAGTCCCTAAAGAAAACAGTGCGATCTGACTCACCAACATGACAGTTGTAAGCCCAGATGCGATGTCCATCGTATTTGCAGCGACACTTGACGACATTGTTGGAATAGTCCGTCTCCACCACCTCATAGTTCGGATTGATGACAACCTGCAGAGACAGAGGCAGAGAGAGGAACACAGACAGCCTGTCAGCAGAAGGGACACACACACATTTCAGACAAACGATTTGACAGAAACAATCATCTCGTCTTCCCTTTCAGTTCATAAATTTATATAAATTAATGAAAGTAATTAACGAAGTTGAGGTGGCTGGGCAGGTGATGTGCTGTAGCTGTATGATGTGGGAGCTGGCTGATCCCATTGTGAATGGCAGTGACCACATCTGCAGCAAGTGTTGGTTGCTGGAGGAACTCGGCTCAGAGTTGATGATCTGGAATCTGAGCTTCAAACACTGCAGCACATCCGGGAGGGGGAAGAGTTACCTGGACGTTTTGTTTCAGGAGGCAGTCACCTGTGGCAGATTAAGTCATTCAAATTCAGTTAGTGATCAGTGACAACAGGGTGTGATTGCAAGTGAGTCGAGTGTGTGGTGCTGGAAAAGCACAGCGGGTCAGGCAGCATTTTAGGAGCAGGAGAATCGACGTTTCAGACATAAGCCCTTCATGAGTGAGGCACATAGGGGGATCCGGAGTTCAGGAATGGAGGAGCCTCAGCTCTTGACCTTGTCCAACAGGTATGAGATGCTTGCTCCTGTGTGGATGAGAAAAAGGGCTGCGGGGAGAATTGAGCCGGCTGACCACAGCACCATGGTGCAGAAGGCCATTCAAGAAGGGGTGCAAAAGACAAGTGGTAGTTATAGGGGATTCTACAATTAGGGGGATAGATAGTAGTCCCACATTGTGTGTTGCCTGCCAGGTGCAAAGGTACAAGACATCTCTGACCGGCTTAAAAGAATATTGGAGCGAGAGGGGGAGGATCCAGTTGTTGTGGTCTCCACTCAGACTAACAACATAGGCAAGGAGGACCTGTTTGGGGATTATCAAGCACGAGGAACAGGTCCCCAAGGGTCATAACCTCTAGATTACTGGCCGAGCCGTGTGCAAATTGCCTGAGGGATAAGAAAATTGGCGAAGTAAACACATGGCTAAGGGAGTGGTAGAGGAAAGAGGGATTCCATTTCCTGAGGCTTTGGCAGCAGTTTTGGAACCAGGAGGATCTGTACCTATGGGACGGTCTCCACCTGAACCAATCTGGAACCAGTGCTCTAGCCAAAAGGATAAATACGGTGGGCACCCAGGACTTCAAACTAGTGAGACGGGAGAGGTCAAAGGGAAAACAACAGGAAGTGTGATCATAAATAGAAAGGTAAGCAGCAGGTTAGCATGGATGCAGGAAGTTTTAAATACAGGCAGACTATGAAAGAAGTGAAAAGGAAAACTAACTCAGGAGATGGAAATCATAAGGATATGAAAACTAGCATGAGGGCACTTTACCTGAATGCTCGTAGCTCAATGAGTGAATGGCACAAACCATTGTGAATGAATATGATATGGGCGCCATTACAGAGACATGGTTACAGGATAGTCACCACAAGGAATTAAATATCCAGGGTATCAGCCTATTTTGAAGGACAGACAGGAAGGGAAGGGAGGTTGTGTAGCTCTGATATTTAAGGAGGACATCAGGGCAGTGCTGAGAGATGATATTGACTCTATGGAGAATAAGATTGAATCTATTTGGGAGGAAATTATAAATTCTAAAAAGAAAATAAATCACTCATAGGGGTAGTCTATTGGCCACCAAATAATAACATCACATCGGGGCGGGCAATAAACAAAGAAATCACTCACGACTGTAAAAATAGTATGGCAATTATCATGGAGGATTTTAATCTACATGTCAATTGGTCGAACCAGCTCAGCCAGGGCAGCTTTGAGGAGGAATTCATTGAGTGTATCCGTGATAGTTTTCTTGAACAGTATGTAATGGAACCGACGAGGGAGCAACCTATCCTAGATCTGGTCCTGTGTAATAAGACAGGAATAATTAATGACCTCATAGTTAGGGATCCTCTTGAAAGGAGCGATCACAGTATGATTGAATTTAGAATACAGATGAGGAGTGTAAAGATAAAATCCAATACCAGGGTCCTGTGCTTAAACAAGGGAGACGATGATAGAATGAGAGAGGACTTGGCTAAAGTAGACTGGAAACAAAGATTTTATGACGGGGCAACTGACGAGCAGTGGAGGTCTTTCAAAGCAATTTTTCAATGTGCTCAGGAAAATTATATTCCAGTGAAAAGGAAGGACTGTAAGAAAAGGGGTACTCTGCCATGGGTGTCTCAGGGAATAAGGGAAGGGAAAGTGAGGACTGCAGATGCTGGAGATCAGAGTCAAAAAGTGTGGTGCTGGAAAAGCGCAGCAGGTCAGGTAGCAGGATAGTCAACATTTTGGGCATAAGCCCTTCATCAGGAATGTTGGAGGGGGTTGGGGCAGCAGGGAAAGTAGTTTGGAAGGTGATAGGTAAATGATGTTGGTATGTCAGAGCAGAGGGTGGAGTGGATAGATGGGAAGGAGGATGGACAAGTCGGACAGTTCAAGAGGGTGGTACTGAGTTAGAGGTTTGGATCTGGGATAAGGTGGGGGGAGGGGAGATGTGGAAATTTATGTTGATGCTGTGTTGATTTGGAGGGTTCAAAAGGTGGAAGATGAGATGTTTCTCCTCGGGTGGCTAGAGTTTGGACCAAAAAGGGAGGTGGACAAAGGATAGGGAATTCCAGACCAATTAGCTTAACTTTTATAACGGGGAAGATGCTTGAGTCTGTTATAAAGGAAGAAATAGCAAAGCACTCAGACAGAAAGGGTCGTGTTGGGCAGACACAGCATGGGTTCATGAAAGGCAGGTCAGGCAGGTCATGCTTAAATAATCTTTTGGGATTCTATGAAAATATTACGAACGTGGTGGACAATGGGAACGCAGTGGATGTGGTGTACCTAGATTTCCAAAAGGCCTTTGACAAGGTGCTGCACAAGAGTCTGCTGCATAAGATAAAGATGCAAAGTGTTATGGGTAAAGTATGAGCATGGATTGAGGACTGGTTAACCAGCAGAAAGCAATGAGTGGGGATAAATGAGTGCTTTACTGGTTGACAATCAGTGATGAGTGGTGTGCCTCAGGAATCAGTGTTGGGACCACACTTCTTCACAATTTGTATCGATGATTTGGAGTTGGGGACCATGTGTAGCGTGTCAACGTTTGCGGATGGCACGAAGCTGAATGGTAGAGCAAAGCATGCAGACAACTGTGAAACTTTGCAAAAGGACATAGATAGTATAAGTGAGTGGACAAATGTCTGGCAGTTGGAGTACAATGTTCATAAATGTGAAGTCATCCATTTTGATAGGAATAACAGTAAAAAGGGCTATTACTTAAAAGGTAAAAAAAATTACAGCACGCTGCTGTGCAGAGAGATCTGAGTGTCCTTGTACATGATTCACAGAAGGTTGGTCTGCAGGTACAACAGGTAATGAACGAGGCAAATAGAATTTTGTCCTTGATTCTTCACCCAGAGGGTTGGGAATCTATGGCATTCCCTGCCCAGTGAAGTAGTTGAGACGTCCTCAGTCAATGTTTATAAAGCTAAGATCGATAATTTTTTGAACAATGAAGGAATGAAAGGTCCAACTTCATGTTCACCAGATATTGTGCATTACTCTGATTCCATTTGCCAGCACTTGGCCCATATCCCTCTACACCCTTCCTAATCATATACCCATCCAGATGCCTTTTAAATGTTGCAATTGTACCAGCCTCCACCACATCCTCTGACAGCTCATCCCAGACACATGCCACCCTCTGAGTGAAAAAGTTGCTCCCGAGGTCCCTTTTAAATCCTTCCCCTTTCACCCTCAGCCTATGCCCTTTCATTCTGGACTCCCCCACCCCGGGGAATAGTGAAACCCGCTTCTCAATGCACTCTTCCCAATCGGATTGTGACAAAGATGAGAAAGTCTCTGGAAAAGGCTCGGGAAAAGTGAAGGTGCTTACCTGGAGCACATAGTCTCCCGGAGAGACGTCACTCACATCAATCCACTGGCAGTCAATGTCATGACTATAGGTGTCCCAGCAACCTGCTGTGATCCCTTGCTCACCAAAGTTAGCACACTGATAGTTCTTACGATCCTCTGAAACACACACGCATTCCTCATGTTAAACATAACCCTCCCCCTTGTCAAGGGGTGAACAAGGAAGACGACAGAAAGATCTTGCATTTCTAGAGTGACCCACACAACCTGGGAGCCTCCCATGAGACTATCCAGTAACCAGGGGGGGCTCCACATGTGACATTTCACCTTGGACCCAGAGGTTCGAGTATGGGACATTGCTGCCCAAGGGAATGCAACATTGTCAGAGGTAACGCCTCATTGTCCTGGGGATCAATTGGCAGCGTTACTCCCAAAGCCAGTATTTCTCTGGAAAGCACCATAGCTGAAACAGAGTGTCACATTGCTGCTCAGGGGAACTCGCTTTGCACACACCGGCTGACATGGTTCCCTTGTGGCATCACCGAAGACACTTTCCAAAAAAACCCTTCATTGAGTGTGCTTCCATAGCCAGAAGAGCTGCGAGAAAGGAAATCCTGGGAGAGGGTGGAGGACAGTACCTGAGTCACACTGAGTATCCTCAAGACAGAAACTGGCCTTGTGTCCCTCAGCAACCCGGGTTCCATTCAGCATCAGGAGATCGTAAGTGGTGAACACCTCCATGCTGTGGTAGTGCCTACAAGGTGGGCAGAAGGTTAAGAAAATCACTCAAGCATCCCAGTCTCTACCATACATCATCCTGCCAATGTACAAAGTTAAGGGTGATCAAGTCAAAGTAATCACGGTATTAACAGGCAACGATAAACAGGGGAGAAAAAAGGATTTCCACCGATTGGGGATTCTAAAGTTAGGGGACACAGTGTGAGAATGAGAGCCAGGCTGTTCAGGAGAGATGTTAGGAAGCACCTCTACACACAAAGGGTGGGAGATATTTGGAACTCTCTTCCACAGACGGCAGTAGATGCTGGATCAGTTGGGAATTTTAAATTGTGAGACAAATACATTTTTGTCAAACAAAACTATGAAGGGAAACAGGTCAAAGGCAGGTTTGTGGAGTTAGGCCACACACAAAGCCATGATCTTATTGAATGGCCTCCTCCTGTTCCTATGTTCCCTTAAATCTGCAAATCCCCCCTCCAGTGGATTTGTTCATCCCCTTGAGCGATAGGAGTGATGCAGCAACAGACAAAAATTGAGTTTTAGTTACAGATGCTGGAAAGCTGATCTGCTCGGGAACAGTGATACTGAAGGCCCTGTCTGTTCCTATGATTAGCTGGAAACATGAGCTGTGCTTTGCACTAGGCCTCTCTCTTTCTCTTGAGCACAGCCGATGCTAACTCCACTCGGCACTGATTAAACCTCGACTCCTTGGATGGCCTGGTTGTTTTACAAAGAGGGTTGACTAGGTCTGAGACAGCAGCTCCCAAGGACTGGCCTGCCTATCACGGTTTGAGTAAGATGCTGTAAGGGGTAGCTCTCTGTCAGCACAGGCTGTAATCTTTGCATCTTTCGGGCTGTTGCTGGCCCAAGATGATTAGCGGTGTCTAGATAGAGAAAGCTAGCCGATGCCAGACACAGAAGAGGCTGCTTCCAGTTGGCCCTGAGCCCCACCTCCTGATCCAAAGCTTCAGCACAGCTGTCAGCACCAGAGCTAATTCTAGACCCAAGGCAGCAGCAGAACCAACACGAGTTGACAAGACCCAACCAGCTCTGTCCCAATCAGCAAACCCCAGGGAAACCGTTTCCACAAGGAAGTGTGGAGGTCAGCTCTATCCAGCCATCAGCAAATACCCTCCAGTTTCCTCAATGTGTGGGTTCTTCGAGGGCTCCATCTTGGAGTGAGACCAAACAAAACTGCAGATGCTGGAATCCAAGGTAGACAAGCAGGAGGCTGGAAGAACACAGCAAACCAGGCAGCAGCAGGAGGGGGAGAAGTCAACATTTCAGATGCAAACCCTTCTTTGAGTGACTCCATTCCAGTCTCCCACAAATCTGTGCCATTGTTTCGTGAAACAAAACTGCATGAAAATCAACGTTTGGACAAGTTCTCTTGACCCGTCAAGTGAAGTGACCTAATGTTTGAACGTACAAAATAGGAGACGTGTACCATCTGCCCTTCAAACCATCTGTGTCATCCAGTCAGGTTGTGGCTGATCTGGATGTGTTCACAACTCCACCTTTCCAGCTCCCCCACCCACACTCTTTGTCTCCCCCTCCTCACCAGAATCAATCCAATGCTGCTTCAAACTGTCTTCCGATACGGGGACTTGCAAACCCTCTAAAGACAAAACCTCCCTCATCTCAGTCATGAAATGACCATCCCAGCCTCTGAAACAGAGTCCCCACCTTCCGGACTCCGGGAAGCGTCCTTTCCGTATCCAGCTTGTCAAGACTGTTCTACACGTCAATAGCACACCCTCATAGTCAGAAACTCCAGTAGAAACAAGCCTAGGCTGTCCCCATAGAAGGGGGTGGGTGGGGAGTTTCAAAATCTGGAGCAGGTTGGGTAGTGCGGCTGGAGAGAAGCTGACGCCCCCCCCCCCCCCCCCCCCTCCACCCCCGACTTCTGAAAGGAACAACAGGGGCATGGATGTGGACATGAAGCAAGGAGGATGGGAGAAAGAACTTTCTCACTCAGTGAATATTTCACGTCTCGGACTGTCTGGAAATGTGGCCGAGGTAGGTTTATTTTCTCTTTTTTTTTAGTTTCTCTTTCTTCTCATTGCAAGAGGTCTGTCAGGCAAGGATGCTGAACTCAGGGCATGTATGGGAAGATAATACTGGGAGAGAGTTATTAGAGAAACATGGCTGAGGGAGGGATAGGATTGGCAGCTCAATGTTCCAGGGGTTTAGGACTGATTGGAAGGATAGAAAAGGAGGTGAGAGAGGACAGTGAGTGCATGTTTGATTTGGGAAAACATTATTACTGTAGAGAGGATATTTCTGGGGGATTGTCCAGTGAAGCTCCTCTGGGTGGAACTCAGAAATAAGAATGGGAGAATCACCATTAGGATTATCCTATAGGCCACCCAATGGTCAGTGGGAAACTGAGGAACAAATATGTGAAGAGATCGCAGATATAATAACATTAAAATAAGTAAGAATAATAGCATTATTTTAGCAGGGTATGATAACTTGGAGGCAGGTTTAATTGAAGCATACAATAGATGGTCATTTGGACAGAGATAGTGTGCAGGAGTATGGAGGTGGGGGGGGAAAGCAGATTGGGGTGAGGGAAAAGGACAGATGTAGGCTTGATGGGCTGAGTGGCCTCATTCTGGACCAGAACAACCCTGCAATTCTGTAACGTGTTTGCGTCAAACTGAATTGCGTGCAATATTTCCTCACTGTCATTTCTCCACAATAAATACGGATTGAGAGAGGAATAGGGAGTCGCTTTCATCTGAAGGTCAGTTGTTTGTCGGAAGGTGCGGATCTCTGAAACTGAAGGAAGTTCAAAGTGGAAGGAAGCACTCTTCCAGATCAGGGAACATGAGATTGATCTCATCTCACAGCCTGACCAAGTGTGGGGAGTCGTTGGAATCTAATATTTGCTCTGACTCAACGTAGGAACACAAGTAGAGCATAAATTTTCAAATGAACCTGTAGGACATCTAACCTTCAGAGAAGAAGGGAAATCCAGGTCTGGAGCTCCATGTGGAAGTGAAGCAGGGGGTGGATGGGGCTTTGCTCGATGACTGAGCTGAAACACCTAGCAGTAGCACATTGAGACACTGCACAGAGTTTGATGGTTTCAGCTCAGCAAGCTGGGAGGGAGTGCATGCTTATAAGGGTCTGTGTTTCAGTCTCACTCAGCACCAGAGCTCAATTCCCAACAGAAGGGGGGAGACGGGAATGTGGAATACAGTACATAAAGGCAGGATAGAGGGAATGACAGGGTAGGCTTAAAGGGGTCAAATGCTTCCCTGTGGCTCCTGTTTGATTCACTTCAGATGGAAGATGTGAAATGTTCACTCAATCACTGAGGGCCCGAGAGGATTGGAGGAGCTTCCTCATGAGAAGCTGTTTGCAGTGTCGTTCCTGAGAGAAAGGGGGTTCTCATTGAGAAGATGTCGCATGGAGATGGAGATGTCAACTCACAAGGCAGGGGGACAGAGCCTGTGTCTTGTCAATGTGAGTGGGGTGTGGCCAAACTCTTGGCTTTTGATGTTGGAGGTAGTTGGTTTGGATCCCGTCCCTGGTTTTATGGAGGGGACCAGGGATTTTCAGTGTCACGGCAATGAATTTCAAAGTGTTGAATCGAGCTGAGAGACCCACAGGCAATATTTCCAAGCTGAGTCTCCAACAGTGAAAGCTGGATATGTAATTTTCATAGTGGATTCAGGTTCAAGGCTCGGCAGAGCTAGAGGGGATTAGTGGGGAGTAGTCAGCGGGTTAGAGTGAAGGAGGGCTAGCATAGGTGGTGGGGAGTGAAGTACAGTCGAGTTTGAGAATGTGAAAAGTTTGAGTCAGACATCTTCCTCCTTGATTGACCTCCCTTCCTCAGGAGGAGCCCTGCCTGAAACACAAAACGCCACTTGTCCGGCACAGGCTAGGCTCCTCGGTCTCCCTCTTCCCTACCTCACTCCCCGCTGCAGCCTACGCTAGCCATCCTTCATTCTAAACCCCCTCTATATGCCCTGTGGCTCTGCCTAGCCTTGAACCTACCACTGACTGGGGGTAGATCACAGGCATGCGAGAATGCATCCTTTCAGCCATGTTGGCTCAGACTTAACATTTCCATCCTGCACGCAATTTGCAAAATACACCTTTTGTCTCACCCCCACCCACATCACCTCCCCCCAACACACACACACACACACACAATCAACATTCACTGTTGGAGGTTTTCCCTGTAGATCCCACTGCTCGAGTCAAGACTGGTTAAAAGGCTGACCGGGAATTCAACTCACAGCCTCCTGTCTCCCAGAGAACACACACCGCGAACCCTGAACTCCTGGTCTCTGAGCCATTCACACTGACAGGCAGGTAACTCCCTATTGGCTCATACTTAACTTAATTTGGGGTGGCACAGTGGCTCAGTGGCTAGCTCTGCTGCCTCACAGCACCAGGGACCCAGGTTCGATTCCAGCCTTGGGTGACTGGTCTGCGTGGGTTTCCTCCAGGTGCTCTGGTTTCCTCCCACAGTCCAAAGATGTGCTGGCTTGAGTGAACTGGTCGTGCTAAACTGCCTGAAGACCCTGTTTCCATGCTGCAAGGAATCTAACCTTAACATTCCCATTCTGCACAGCATCTTTCAAACCTCAGCATGTGTCTTACTCTGCCATGAAAGATTAATCATAAGGCCTCAAGTTTTGGAGGCGGAGCGTGAGTATTTTGCACTTGGTGGTCCACATTTCAGGTTCACCATCACCATCTGAATTCCACTCCATCCTCAGTACATGATACAAACTGCCTCTGTGAAAAACAGGGAGGAAGCCACTTGATGCCAGGATGATGTGGATGAAGGTGTGGAGATGCCAAAGTAGGCAGGCCGATGGTGATCTGAATGGCAATAGATTGGAGATCTGGGTGTTATTGGGCAGATGGCTAAAAGGATGCACATTCACCTCCCAAGGATATGCTGTAGACTTTCATCGTGACAGGACTTGAGTAAGGGGGCAGGAATGTCTTGCTGCTGTTGTACTGGGTATTGGTGAGACCATCCCTGAAATATGTGTGCAGGTTCAATATCTGTAACTAAGGAAGGGAGGACAGTGGACATTCACCAGGCTGATCTCGGAATTGGACTGATGTCTCAAGGGAGGCTAGAACACTTCTGATTCTTCTCATAGGAGTTTAAGTGACTAAGGAGGGAAATCTTATAAACACCTCTAAAAATCAATTAGTATTAGATGGGTGGATGCAGGAGACAACAAGCAAGGGGCACCAGTTCAGTATAAGACCTGTTACAACTGAGTTGAAGAAAGGTTTCTTCACCACAGAGTGGAGAGCCTGTGATATTCTCTACCACCACAAGGGGCTGACGTCAAAACACAGAATGTTCACAAGAAACAAAGAGTGTTTGGGGAGAAAGGGAGTAAAAGGAGAAAGCAGGAACAGCGGACTGAGTTGGATGAGCAGTCATGATTCACAATGAATGGCAGCACAGGTTCAAAGGGTGAAATGGCCTCATTGTGCTCTTATTTTCTCTGTGTTTTTCAAATACATCATCACCATTTCAACATCAAATCACAACATGGTAAGGGAGCAAATTGATGCAGTAGGAGTGCACTGGGCCCCTAACTCACAGTCTGCAACCTGTGCTTTCTCATTAACATCACAAACGGGCACATAGTGAACAACAGCTGATGTCAGGTTCTCAGCCTCGATCCTGTTGACCCTGACGGCCAGAACCGAGTCCCATTGCTCCCAGACAGGCTGGTTTTGAACAAGGTGATGTACCACTTGACTGCGAGTGAACATGGTCAGCTCTTTCTGGAGGTGAATGGAACACTGCATGGTTCATAGGCACTTTGTTCACCCTGGGATTCACTGTTTCAGTGCTCCTCAAACCTTCTGGAACAACCAGGCTTTGGAAAATTCCATCAGCACTTGGCGGGGGGGGTTTGTCAGACTCGACACAAGGGCCCAGGTTATCGAAGGCAGAGCAGGGAAGGATTTGACTCTCGAGTCAGGAGCAGGGATGCTGTCCAGCAACAGAACATGCAGCTGTGAGCATAGCTGTCAGCACCAAAGTCCAGGCTGGCATTTACTGTGCAATGAGGGAGTGCTACTCTGTCAGGGGCGCTGTCTATTCTGGCAGCAAAAGAGGTCATTTGGGAAGATGGGCACAAGGAGCTATCCCCACTATACTTAGTCCTTTGTAATCCTCGCTGAGTGGATAATAGGGAGAGGTTCAGTTAACGACCAGAATTATTGTTTGGTATCTGTTTTTTTTCCCCAGATGCTGCCTGCCAGACCTGCTGGGTGTTTCCAGAAGCTTCTGTTAGTATTCTATGTTGTTCCAGTCATATGGCTGGTCTCCAGATTCACCTTATTTGGAATATTTTATAATTGCCTCTCTGCCTCATTTGATTGGATTATAGTTCAGCCCTTTGCTTGTTATTCAGCTGTTGACACTTTACACAGACCGTCGAACACCCTTGGTCACCTGCAGAGAATTATTATTTGATCACATCATTGGTGTGATCTTCTGATATCTCTGCCCTGGATCTCTCTATCCATAAATACTGGGGTCTGTGTGCTTCCCTCTCACTTCACCTGACCAAGGGGCGATGCAGTGAAAGCTGGTAATCTGAAAAGGTTGTTAAAGGCATCAACAGGCATGGGGAGAAACAGGGACGATGACACTGAAACAGAGGATCAGCCATGTTCTGTAAGAAAGGCAGAACCAAAATGGCCTCCTGATCCTCAGAATTTCTATGACTTGATGAAATACGTCAGATCCTGAGGAGTCTACATTAGAGTGGTGCTGGAAAAGCACAGCAGGTCAGGCAGCATCCGAGCAGCAGGAGAATTGACGTTTCAGGCAAAAGCCCTTAACTTTGTACACCCCAGTCCAACACCGGCATCTCCAAATCACTCCAATGTAGACTCTGATCTCCAGCATCTGCAGTCCTCACTTTCGCCCAGATCCTGAGGAGGCTTCACAGAGCCAGTGTTGAAAGGATGGGAGTCAAACTCCAATGAGGGGAGACGGTTTAAAAACGGAGGGATGGACGGGGTGGGACTCCCATGTCAGGCAGAGGTATGGAAGAAGGTTTCTGTCTCAGACAGTCCTGGGGCTTTGGAACTCTCTTCTGCAGAGGGAGGGTCACCAAATATTTTCAAGGCGGAAATAAATAGGTACATAGCTGATGAGGGAATCGAAGGTGAGTAGGGAAGGTTGGTAGGGGAGGTGGCAGACTTGGGGGACCACAATCACAACAGTCACAATCTTTCTGAGTGGGGCAGCAGGCTTGAACAGCTGCATGGCCTACTGCTGCCAACATTTGAGTTTGTGACTGAAACAGAAAGACAATAACCAGTTTACTGCAGGACTGACCCTCATACTTCCAAGGATCCCCTCCCCAACATGTGCAGACAGACTAACACTCAGGTCTGGCTGTGACACAGGGTTCTGCTGCTAGGTGGGCAAGGCTGGGGGTCGGGAATGCTGGATGACGAGAGATATTGAGCCTCCAGTCAAGAAAAAGGAAGGAAGCATATGTCAGGGACAGGAGTACGTGGGGAAGTAAGAGTGTAGTTATAAGGGAAGTCAGGAGGGGCAAAGGGAACATGAGATAGCTTTGGCAAACAGGGTTAAGGAGAATCCAAAGAGATTCAACAAATATATTAAGGGCAAAAGAGGAACTAGGGAGAGAATTGGGCCCCTTAAAGATCAGCAAAGCCACATGTGTGTGGAACTGCAAGAGGCGGATGAGATACAAAATGACGATTTTGCTTCAGTGTTTACAATGGAGAAGGAAATAGAAGTAAGAGAACTTGGAGAAATAAATCGTGATATTTTGAAAAGTGTCCATATTTCAGAGGGGTATTTAAGCTGATAACGGTGGATAATTCCTTGGGTACCTGATCAGGTGGAACCATGACCTTGGTGGGAGGGTAGGCAAGAGACCGCTGGGCCTCTTGCTGAGATATTTGTATCATTAATAGCCATGAATGAGGTGCCAGAAGACTGGAGGTTGGCTAATGTGGTGCCATTATTTAAGAAAGATGGTAAGGAAAAGCCAAGGAACTATAGACCGGTGAGCCTGACATCGGTGGTGGGCAAGTTTTAGATTAGATTAGATTAGATTACTTACAGTGTGGAAACAGGCCCTTCGGTCCAACAAGTCCACACCGCCCCGCCGAAGCGTAACCCACCCATACCCCTACATCTACATCTACCCCTTACCTAACACTACGGGCAATTTAGCATGGCCAATTCACCTGACCTGCACATCTTTGGAGTGTGGGAGGAAACCGGAGCACCCGGAGGAAACCCACGCAGACACGGGGAGAACGTGCAAACTCCACACAGTCAGTCGCCTGAGGCGGGAATTGAACCCGGGTCTCTGGCGCTGTGAGGCAGCAGTGCTAACCACTGTGCCACCGTGCCGCCCATTGTTGAATGGAATCCTGAGGGACAGGATGTACATGTATTTGGAAAGGCAAGGACTGATTAGGGATAGTCAACATGGTGTTGTGCGTGGGAAATCATGTCTCACAAACTTGATAGTGTTTTTTGAAGAAGTAACAAAGAGGATTGATAAGGGCAGAATGGTGGACATTGTCTATATGAATTTCAGTAAGGTGTTTGACAAAGCTCCCCCATAGAAGATTGGTTAGCAAGGTCAGAGCACATGGAATACAGGGAGAACTAGCCACCTGGATACAGAATTGACTTGTAGGTAGAAGACAAAGGGTGGTGGTGGAGGGTAGTTTCAGGCCTGTGACCAGTGGAGTGCCACAAGAATATGTGCTGGGTTCACTACGTTTCATCATTTATATAAATGATTTGGATGCGAGCATAAGAGATACAGTTAGTGAGTTTGCAGATGACACCAAAATTGGAGGTGCAGTGGACAGCAAACAGGGTTACCTCAGATTACAACAGGATCTTGATCAGATGGGCCAATGGGTCAAGGAGTGGCAGATGGAGTTTAATTTAGACAAATGCAAGGTGCTGCATTTCGGAAAGGCAGATCAGGGCAGGAGTTATACACTTAATGGTAAGGTCCTGGGGAGTGTTGCCGAACAAAGAGACCTTGGAGTGCAGGTTCATAGCTCCTTGAAAGTGGAGTCGCAGGTAGACAGGTAGTGAAGAGGGCATTTGGTATGCTTTCCTTTATTGGTCAGAGTATTGAGTACAGGAGTTGGGAGGTCATGTTACGGCTGTACAGGACATTGGTTAGGCCACTGTTGGAATATTGTGTCCAATTCTGGTCTCCCTGCTGTAGGAAAGATGTTGTTAAAGTTGGAAGGGTTTAGAAAAGATGTTGCCGGCGTTGGAGGTTTTGAACGATACAGAGAGGCTGAACAGGCTGGGGCTGTATTCCCTGGAGCGTCTGAGGCTGAGGGGTGACCTTATGAAGGTTCACAAAATCATGAGGGGCATGGATAGGATAAATAGACAAGGTATTTTCCCCAGCAAACGGGAGTCCAGAACTAGAGGGCATAGGTTTAGGGTGAGAGGGGAAAGATATAAAAGGGACCTAAGGGGCAACTTTTTCACACAGAGGGTGGTGCACGCATAGATTGAACTGCCTGTGGAAGTGATGGAGGCTGCTACAATGACAACTTTTAAAAGGCATCTAGGTGAGTATATAACTAGGAAGGGTTTAGAGGGACATGGGCCAAATGCTGGCAAATGGTACTCAATTAATTTAGGATATCTGGTTCGGATGGGTGAGTTGGACCCAAAGGCTCGGTTACCCTGCTGTATGTCTCTATGACTGTATGACTCGATGTCCCATGGAGAAAGACATGACAGGGAAACATAGGCAATGTGATTTGGTGTTCTCAAACCAAATTCCAGTCAGCTCCTGTGTACAGGGTGTGGCCACATAGGGAGATCAAGGGGACTGCTTCCAATCCCATGAAACCTCAGCATTGCTTCACCGTGACACAATATTTCTGCCAATGTCACTTCAGCGCAACACATTTCAGTTGGGTTGTTTTAGTCCAAACTGTCATCTCTCCAGTTGGGCTCCCTGCACAACCTCGAAAGCAGTGCTTTGGATCTCTCTCTGCCTGCAGCTGTGGTTTGGTCCCTGACAGAGCAGAAGCTGCAGTCCCCAGCACAGACAGAGAGAGGTGTGTGTGTGTGTGTGTGTGTGTGTATTCCCATCAGGGTGATGACAGGACACACTGTTACCTGTGACACTCATGCCAGACCCACGCGTGGCGACCAGCCTTGGGCCTGAAGTCAGCCTCCCCGTTGTTGTGGATTTGGGAGGAGAATCTCAGCAGCCGGCGATAGCTGGTCAGAGGTGGCAATCCGACCGCTGAGCTTGACAGACAGTTCTCTTCCATGGCACAGGCCAGCATGGACAGAGGCCGATTCTCCAGGTAAGTGGTCTCTTCAACCACCCGCGGGTTCAGAACCAGGTCGGAAGCAGCTGGGAACAAGAGTGCACAAGGGTTACTGTCAACTAAGGCTTGTCAAACCCCAGAGCCCACTCCACCCAGCTCCATCTCCTCCCACTGGTCTGGGACCAGCACACCCATCCCCACAAACCTACCTGAGTCGTCCCAAGGGAGACAGGCAGGAGGCTGGAAGAACACAGCAAGCCAGGCAGCAGCTGGAGAAGGCAACATTTCAGATCCTGAAGAAAGGTTACACTCAAAACATTGACTTCTCCACCTCCTGATCCTGTGTTCCTCCAGCCTCTTCCTTGTGGACCTTGGATTCCAGCATCTGCGGTTTTTGTTTTAGTTTCTGAGTCCTCCCGAAGCCCTGGCCAATCATTCTCACTCACTCCAACTCCTCACACAGAGTGCCAGTCAGAACGTACTGTGTGAACATTAGCTGCTCAGTCCCACTGAGGACAGGGGAGATCTTGAGCTGGCCAAAGAAGCTTCTGCACCAGCTTTCTATCTTAACACCTCATTCTGTCCACTGTCCTCCTCCCGATCCCTTTTCCCCACTCTTCACTCTCCCTCCACCTCCCCTTCCAGGTCTCCCTCACCCCTTCAATCTCACACTTGCCCCCTCCCCTCCATTTGCCTCTCTCCTCTGCATCCCTTTCTCAATCTCTGCCCGAGTTCTCCATCACCTCCAACTTGCCCCTTCTGTTTCACCTTCTCTCCTCCACCCCTTCTCCCTCCCTTATCCTCATTCCTCTCATTCTCCCTACACCCCTTCCCCCCCCCTCCCTTATCCTCATTCCTCTCATTCTCCCTACACCCCTTCCCCCCCTCCCTTATCCTCATTCCTCTCATTCCCCTTCACACTTTCCCCAACCCTTCCTTCCCTTCACCTCCCTTTACTCTTGTCCCCCCCTTGTCTCCTTCATCCCTCTCTCTCCCAATTATCCCTTCCCCAGCTGTGTCGAAGCCTCCCCATTCCCACCTCTCTTCACCTCACCCTCTGGTCCACATTCTCTCCTCCCCTCCTAAATCCCCATCACCCACTCTCCTTTCCTGTTCCCTGTGCCACCCAATATGTCTCCACCTTTCCTGCTCTCTCAGGAGGCTGATTGGGGTTCAGGAGGAAGGGGAGAGAATGCTTTGTGCAGCTGCTGGTTCCGGGGAACAGGAGACAGCTGGACATACCTTCCGTGCAGGAGATACCAGCAGCAAACTGTCCCCCTCCATTGGGGCAATCGAGCTCCTCCCCATGGTGAAGACACTGGAAGAGGGACATCTCCGTGCCGGAACACTTCACACCACTCATCACCACTTCATCAGCTGACGGATCCCCTCCCCAGAACCAGGTCTCCTGAAGGAAAACACCAACTCATCAGGAAAAACACAGGTGAGACCTCTGATCGGAGCTGGAGCATAGCGACTCCAGCACGGCTAATACCGGAACACAGCCAGAATGGAGCAATCTCCTTTCCACCACATCTCCTCAGCAGGATTACAATGTTTCATACCAAATCTGATCCCTTTCTGCAATAAGTTATCCATCTACTTGGTCCAGTTCTCTCCCCCAAAACCCTCCAATAATCTTTGATAACTATCCTGATCTCCATTAAGACAGCAACCTGGTCTGTCCAGTTTCTCTCTCTCTCTCTCTCTCTCTCTCCAGTCACTTAATCCCAACTACAATCGTCCCCTTCTTCACTCAGATAGCAATCTTGTCTGTCCATCACTGTCTCAGATTCCCTCCCACCCTCAATCCTCACCCATCACAATCCCCATTCAGTACACAATCTCCTCTGTCCATCACTGTCTCAGTCTCCCTCCCTCCCTCAATCCTCACCCATCACAATCCCCATTCAGTACACAATCTCCTCTGTCCATCACTGTCTCAGTCTCCCTCCCTCAATCCTCACCCATCACAATCCCCATTCAGTACACAATCTCCTCTGTCCATCACTGTCTCAGTCTCCCTCCCTCAATCCTCACCCATCACAATCCCCATTCAGTACACAATCTCCTCTGTCCATCACTGTCTCAGTCTCCCTCCCTCCCTCAATCCTCACCCATCACAATCCCCATTCAGTACACAATCTCCTCTGTCCATCACTGTCTCAGTCTCCCTCCCTCAATCCTCACCCATCACAATCCCCATTCAGTACACAATCTCCTCTGTCCATCACTGTCTCAGTCTCCCTCCCTCCCTCAATCCTCACCCATCGCAATCTTCATTCAGTACACAATCTCCTCTGTCCATCACTGTCTCAGTCTCCCTCCCTCAATCCTCACCCATCACAATCCCCATTCAGAACACAATCTCCTCTCTGTCTATCGCTGTCTCAGTCTCCCTCCCTCCCTCAATCCTCACCCATCGCAATCTTCATTCAGTACACAATCTCCTCTGTGCACCCTCTTGTTTGGATCCTGCCATCGCAGCCTCCTCGGTTGTTTTCCCCCTCACCGAGAGAAAAGAAATATTGCTCATCCTTCATGAAAGCCTTAAATTATTCTGCACCAATATTCCATAGATATCAATGGAGATCTTTGCTGTCTTGACAATTCTAGCCAAGCTTTTATCTCAGAACTACCAAGCGCCCTCAGATTGTGAGTCCCACATTCTCACCACTCCCTGTGGGAGAACGTCCTGAATTCCCCAATGGAATGCTGTCTGCCCTGAATACCTGAGGGTTTGGCCTCACCATAACAGTAAACAGTAAACAGTCTCCCCTTGGTCATGTGAAAGGTCCCTCTCAGTTACCGCAAAATTGACGTATTTTGAGACAAAGAAATGGAACGCATCCTGTCCAAGACTTTGAAGAATTGAGAAATTCCAACCAACGTCCCCGAGATCCTCGCTAACTGCATATTTTCCATTGCCTCTTTAGACTCGGGAGAGCAGACGTGCGCATGATATACAAACATAAGTGGAGATACTTCAAGCAATCAGGAGACTGAAGTGACAGCCTGAAAAATCATGGCACAGGTTAAATATAGGAAAATCCAACAGCTGGTTCCCCAATTTCCCCAAGAGGTTTCAGGATATCCAGGTGAAGAGGAGAACCCTCTGGGGAGCAAAGTGGCCAAAATGTCTGTGTGGAACCTGAAGACATGGCTGAAGTTTGAAATGAGTACTTTGCATATGTATTCACTGTGGACAAGCATGATCTGAGTCAATAATCCAGGAACAGGGCCTTGGTACACTTAAACAAATGAGCATGGAGAGGGGACAGGTCCTGGTGGTTTCAGCAACCTTGGAAATGGATCTATCCCACGCTGCTGTCAGACGCCAGGGAGGATAATGCAAGGGGCTCCGACATTCATTTCCAAAGTCTGTCTGGCAGCATTGGAGGGATGTAAGAGGACTGGATGCCAGCTAACGTGGTTCCATTATTCAAGAGAGGTACCAGGGATAAACCAGGAAATGATAGGTCTGTCAGTCTAACAACTGTGGCTGGGAGACCATCAGAAAACATTGAGGACAGGCACTGATTCATCAAGGGGAGTCAGCATGGCTTGGTCAGAGGGAGCTCAGGTCTCACAAACTGGACTTTTTGAGGAAGTTACTGGGTGTGGAGCTGAGGATAGTGCAGTCGATGCCTATACAGACCTCAGTCAGGCTCTCTCTGAAGTCTCACATGGCAGGCTGCTTAAAAAGTGGGATCCAGGGCAGTTTGGAAAATGGGATCCAAAAGAGGCTCTGTGATGGGAAGCAGAGGGTGATGGTTGAAAGGTGTTTTGGAGATTGAAAGCCTGGGTCCAGTGGCATTCCACAGGATTTGGTGCTGGGTCTCTTGCTGTTTGTAGTATGCACTGACGATAGAGACATGAATGTATGCGCTATGATCTGTACATTGCAAGAAATGGGAAAATGGAAGGTGGGGGAAATAGTGAGGTGGAAAGACTAAACTGAAGGATGATGTAGATGGGGCCCAACAGGGGCAAATGAAATGGCATCCTGAAAAGTGTGAGCTCATGTGTTTTCTTGGAAGGGTTGAGCAGAGGATCAGAGGGATCTTGGTGTTAATGTTCACAGATCCTTACAGGTGGCTCAGATAGCTCAGATGGCTCAGAAGGCAGATGGGAGATTGGCTGACATTAGCAGGGAGGTTATAATGGAGCTGTATATAATGTCAGTTAGACCACAGTGAGAGCACTGTATTGTTTCTGGTCACCACACTGCAGGAAGTCTGTAACTGCTCTCGACACAGTGCAGAGGAGAATCACGGGATACTTCCCAGGATGGAAGAACTGAGCTATGAAGAGGGATTGGATCAGCTGCGATTCTTCTCCTCAGAACAGAGGAAACTGGGCTGGGGAGACCTGACTGAGGTGTTCACAATTCAAGGGCATAGATAGGGGTGACAGGAATACATTCCTCCCCTTAGGGGAAGGATCAGGAACAAGGGGACACTAATGGAATATCAAAGCCTGCTGGAATATCAGGCCTGCTGATATTATCACAAAACTATAAACAACTCATGTTCTGGGCACATGGGTTCAAATTCTATCACAGCAGATGGTGTTTCAGTTTGATTTGATTTCAGTTTCAAAAAGCATTTTGGAATGAGGAGTCTAATGATGACCATTGTCAATTGTTGGAAAACCCCATCTGGTTCACTGAAGTCCTTTATGGAAGGAAACTGCTATCCTTCCCTGGTCTGGCCTACATGTGACTCCAGACCCACAGCAAGGTGGCTGACTTTTAACTGCCCCCCTGGGCAATTAGGGATGGACAACAATCGCTGGCCTAGTCAGTGATGAGTGAATAAAATAAAAACAACAGTAGATTGAGAGGGGATTGGGTGAAATTTGTTTTCACCCAGGGAGTGGTATGTATCTGGAACTGAAAGGCTGGTCAAGACAGGAACTCAAGGTATTTAAGACGTGTTGGGATGAGCATCTGGGAATACCATCACATACAGGGCTACGGGTCAAGTCCGGGAAAATGGGAGTCAGATCGATGGATGGTCAAGGGCCAGTGCTGACACAATGGACCAAAGAGCCTCTTTCAGTGCTGTGAAACAGGAACGTCTCTATCCTCACATCTGGGTGTTACCCATGGGGCTGGTATCAAAATGCAGCCTGTTCTGGAAGGGGAGATAGTGGGGCACAGTGGAAATGGCACTAGAATGGAAAGCTCACCTCAATCATGCTGACTGTGACAACTCTTCACACTTGCTGTACAAGTGCACCTGCCAGACTGATGGCCTTTAGTCAAGGGAATCTGTGGTTCTTGCCTGGTGTGGCCTAGACGTGACTCCAGACCCACAGCAATGTTGTTGATCCTGAAGTGCCCTCTGAAGTGGCCAAGCAAGACACTAAGCTCAGGGGCAATTAGGGACGGACAGCCAGGGTTTGTGGCTGCTCCTGTGGAACAGTAAAACTAGGTTCCACTGCTGGCCATTGTCAGGTGGAGGGTCAGTCGTAATTCTACAGCACGACGAGTTGGAGATGGTGCCCTGGCTGAGGTATGAGCAGGGATACAGAGTTAGGAATCTCGCCGTTGTAAGCTGCTGACTTGTACCTGAACTGCATGGTCAGCAAATCCCAAGCCCAGCTGCCTGCACACCACCATTGCTTCCATCAGACCCCAGTTGCTGTTGCAGACAGTGCCCCATCGCTGCCTGCCATTCCTCTTCATCAGCACCTCGACACGTCCTTCAAACGGAGTACGTCCTCCGACCAGGCGGATCTACACACGGGATGACACCGGAACAGGGGAATGAGCGAGAACTAAACATACAGCCTCAACCATCACCCTCAACATTTCCAACACAACCCTGCTTTACCCTGGAATAGCCTGCTGCAGGCTATCCCGGTGGTTTGTGGGTCATGTTTGTTCTCAGTGTTGGTAAGCCCAGCCCTTTGTCTCCATCCCTAGAGAAAACGGTCAGGTCGCCACATCATACCAAGCCATGGGGCTACTCTCTCATGGCTGGAGGGAACATTCTAGTGGGGGTGGTGAGAAAGTGGGGGAAGAGAAGGGAGTGGAGTTTGAGAGAGAGAGAGGGAGAGAGAGAAATGGTTGGTGGCAGGGATGGGGAGGGGGAAATGGTTGGGGGAATTGGGAGAGAAGGGCTCAGATTCCCCCGGCAGGGATAGAGCTGACCAGACACTGAACAAAAAGAAGCCCTCACATCCTATTACTCATTTTTACCTTGTCTTCCAATGTCCAGACCAGAAACACTAATTCTCTCTCTCTCTCCCCCCATCTCTCTCCCTCTCTCTCTCTTTATCACTCCAGAATCCCCTCCCCTCTCTTTCTCTGAATCCTCCTTGATCCCCTCCCCGCACTTCTCTTTCTCTCTCTCTTTCTCTCTCTCTCTCCAGAATCCTGGCCCCCTCTCTCCCTAGAATCCTCTCTATTTCTTTCTCTTTATGGAATCCACTCTCTCAGTCTCTGGAATCCTCTCTCCAGAATCCTTTTCCTCACTCTCTCTCTCTGCAGAATGCCTCCCTCTCTCCAGAATCCCCCCTTTCTCTCTCTCTCTCTCTCTCTCTCTCTCTCCAGAATCCTTGGCACCCCTCTCTGTACTCCTCTCCTGAATGCCCTCCATCTCCCAATGCCCATGAAATGAATCTGCTCCTGAATACAAAGCTAATGTCCAGCTGCAGTGCCAGGGTCTGTGGTGTTGTTGGCATGTGATGTGCCAGTGCCCGTCCTGGGGGGTGCGGGTGGGCCTGTAGTTGAGGTGAAGGTACTGACCTGTTGCTTGAAGCCCATGTCAGGGATGTTACAGCGAACTGCAGCATCTTCATCATGGCCACACAGCTGCTCCTGGTTAGACTGGCAGGCCGTGAGGGAATTCTCAAAGCCCGTGCACGAGACCTGGTTCATGTGGGTCAAACCAATGCCTGTGACAAAACACAATCAGAGGAGCCAGCGAGGGGCCTCGTAAGGGAAGGGTAACAGTGAACATAGACTCGGCGACACACAGGATGCTGCCATGCCGACACAGATCAGTGCACTCACCCTCCATCTCTCCCGCAACAACTGACTGTCCATCCAAAGTGAAATTGTGACAAATCCAGACTCCGGTGCTTTTGGTTGGGAATACGATACTCACCTTTTCCAATCTCCTCTCGATAAAGGACGGGAGAATGTGAGAAAGTTGCAGTTGGGCCACATGGCTAACATAGCTTCCATGACCAACAGGAGCTGGTGTAAGAGTGTCTGGCCCAAAGGGAGTGACACCCTGCCAATACACCATAACAGCTCCACTGCATGATGGCAATCTCAGATCCAGACACCAAGATGGACTCTTCTTTGTTTCTCAGACAGCTGCAAGGACCTTCCAAACACACAATCTCCCTCATCCCAAACAAGGGACAAGGGCAACAGACACATGGGAACACCACCCCCTGCAAGTTCCCCTCCGAGCCCCTCACCATCCTGACTTGGAAATCTCTCACCATTCCTTCACTGTCACTGGGTCAGAATCCTGGAATTCTCTCCCTAAGGGCATTGTGGATCAACCTACAGCACATGGACTGCAGTTCAAGAAGGCACCTCACCCCCACCTTCTCAAGGGGCAACTAGGGACAGGCAGGAAATGCTGAGCCTAGCCAGTGACACCCACATCCCAGGGTCAGAGAATTGCTGCAGTGTGGAAGCAGGCCATTCAGCCCATTGAGTCTGCACCAACCTCCCCCGAAGAGCATCTACCCAGACCCAGACTCCTAACCCTCTCGCCAGAACCCTGCATTGACCATGATTAACCCGATGCATCCCGAGACACTATGGGCAGTTTAGCATGGACAATTGATCTAACCTGCACATCTTTAGACTGTGGGAGGAAGCACCCAGAGGAAACCCCCGCAGACACAGGGAGAATGGGCAAAGTCCATGCAGACAGTGGCCGGAGGCTGGAATCGAACCCGGGTCCCTGGCGCTGTGAGGCAGCGGTGTGAACCACTGAGCCACCATGTCCTGTGAAGGGATAGCAACAAACCTGCCTCCTGTATCTCCCACGTAATGACCATGGTAGTGACGCCAAGAGGAACACTCTGAATTCAGCGTCCTGTCTCTGTGTACGATCTCCCTCAGGGCAGGCTTGAGGATAGGCAGAGGGATGGGAAAACAGCAAGAGAGACCAAGAGAGAGGTGGGGGTCAGAACTGAGGAGGGGGTGGGGGGGGGGGGGGGTGGGAAAAGAGGGTCAGGGAGCCGCTGAGGTCACAAAATAAAGGGCCCATTGGGTCAGTGTTCGTCAACAACAATGGCTTACTCTGCTATTCCCATCTCCCAGCACTTGGCCCATTGTCTGACCATCACAAGTTCACATCTGAATATGTCCGCGATGTGATGGGGGTTCCTGCCTCTGCCACCCTCACAGGCAGGGAGTTCCAGATTCCTCGGGATGAGAAAGGTTTCCCTCACATCCCCTCGAAACCTCCTGCCCCATCCCTTTAATCTCTGCCCCCCTCGGTCACTGTCCGCTGCACCAAGGGGGAGTCTTCCTTTCTGCCTCCCCTGGGTATCCCCCGGGTATCTCGGTCATATTCCGGGCTGGCAACGCCTCACCTTTGCCCATTCTGGCTCCGGTCAGAGCCTCCTTGGCGGTGCCGAATCCCAGCTCTCGACAGGCGACACTGGCTGCCAACAGATTCCAGCGGTCATCACAGACTGTCCCCCACTGTCCATTCTTCATCACCTCCACTCTGCCCTCTCCGATCTTCGCTCCTCCCCGCAGCCGGATCAGAGGCCTCTGTGGTGACAAAAGGAGCAGTTTGTTCCACTCGACACACTGAGAGGGAGGGGGGGCATCACTGCTGGGAGAACGCGCAGAAGAGAATCGCGCAGACACTCACAAACAGAGCGGGGGGGGGCAGGCAGCTTAATGGGAACAAGCGCAAAGCTCTTGGCGAGAACTGGTATGGGAGCGATGGGCTGAATGGTCCACCGTTGCACGCACGTGTCGACACACACACACTCTCTCTCTCTCTCTCTCTCTCTCCCTCCCCCCAGAACCCTGTCATGACCTGCGTCCCGCACGGTATCGACCTCTCCCTCACTATGTTGGAAAGCTGCTTTCCCCTCCTCTCCTCTCCCCTCCCCTCGGTGTCTTGGCCAGGCATAGGATCCCATATCCTGGTCACCAGCATTAGTGCAGCAGGAGTACACGGTGGGAGATTCCACTTGGGAATAATGCAAACCTCTGCATCCAGATCTTTCTTCATCTTATTAACGACGTTCAAAACTCACAAACCCTTGGTCTCAACATTCTGGCTTTACTGAGGAAAAGTCTCACCATCGTTTCATCTGACCACAAAGCTGCAAGATCATGTGGTGTCCATCCCTGTAACCTCGTTCATTATGAGGGTATCGGTTTAGGGGGAGAGGGGAAAGATATCAAAGAGACGTAAGAGGCAGCTTTTTCACACAGAGGGAGGTACGTGTATGGAATGAGCTGCCAGAGGGTGTGGTAGAGGCTGGTACAATGACAACATTTAAAAGGCATCTGGATGGGTATGTGAATAGGAAGGGTTTGGAGGGATATGGGCCAAATGCTGGCATGTGGGACTAGATTAATTTAGGATATCTGGTCAGCATGGACAAGTTGGACTGAAGGGTCTGTTTCAGTGATGTACATCTCTATGGCTTTGTGACACATTGGGCCTCACTCTGGATGTGACAAAACCCTCAGCTTGGACTGCACAGGACATTGGTTTGGCCACTGTTGGAATATTGCGTCCAATTCTGGTCTCCTTCCTATTGGAAAGATGTTGTGAAACTTGAAAGGGTTCAGAAAAGATTTACAAGGATGTTGCCAGGGTTGGAGGATCTGAGCTATAGGGAGAGGCTGAACAGGCTGGGGCTGTTTTCCCTGGAGCGTCAGAGGCTGAGGGGTGACCTTATAGAGGTTTATAAAATTATGAGGGGCATGGATAGGATAAATAGACAAAGTTTTTTCCTCAGGAGAGGGGAGTCCAGAACTAGAGGGTATAGATTGAGGATGAGAGGGGAAAGGTATTAAAGAGACCTAAGGGGCAACTTTTTCACACAGAGGGTGGTACGTGTATGGAATGAGCTGCCAGGGGAAGTTGTGGAGGCTAGCACCATTTCAACATTTAAAGTGTATCTGGATGGGTATATGAATAGGAAGGGTTTGGAGGGATATGGGCCGAGTGCTGGCAGGTGGGACTAGATTATGTTGGGATATCTGGGCGGCATGGATGGGTTGGACCGAAGAGTCTGTTTCTGTGCTGTACATCTCTATGACTCTATGAACAGCAGGCCATCAGCGCACAGCAAGATCCCACAGATGGCAATGCCATGACAAGGTGCTTTTGGTTTGTGAGGCGTCACTATCAACTGGGTGGGGGGGGTTAAATGAGAATGGCCTTGGTCGAGAGGAACTGAGTGGGGGGAGGGGGTATGGGGAGGTAGGGGTGAAAGGTGAGGTGTGTCTATGTCCGTCTGACAGGGGAGTCAGCTCCACTGACACTGCAGCACCCCTTCTCTGTCAGATTGGCTTCACTCAGTCACGACAGCCCTCGGGGCTGGTCATTCAACCCATCGGATCCGTGCCGGCCCTGAGAACGAGTACTAGACCAGGTGCCATCCTCCAGTCTGGGTTCACCTGGAACGTGGGCTGGAGTTCAGGTGGGATGTTGGGAAGCAAGTTCAGGGAGCAGGGAAGATGGTGGCTCTGACAGACTGGTCCAGTCCCATCGTCACCTGGTGTCTGAACATGTTCACTGTGTCCCCAGGTTCCCTGGGCATCAGCATGGGCTACCCATTCCTGATCGTGACCACCAGGTGGCTCAGGGAGATGCGAGAAGGGACTGGACCTGGGAGGTGTGATTCCCCTGGTTGCTGAGCAACACGGAATCGCTGTGGACCACACTCTTCCTCAAGGGTCCACACGCCAAGTCACCAGAGGCAGGGGGAAGCCCACCTCCCCCTCCCCACAAACGGGGCAAAGTCAGGCAGCATTCACAACAGCCTGCATTGCCATAGCACCTTCAACATTCCAACGTGCTTCACAGGAGGACACAGGAGGACTGTGTGACACCTAGCAACACGAGCAGACAAACATCGGGAGGTGGGTTGGCAGGGGTGGGGTTCGGGAGCTCACTGAATGAACCAGTTACACTGGACTAGCGGGGGTGGGGGTGGCAGGAGTGGGGGAAGGTTGGAGACAGAGGGAAACTGACAGCAGGGAGATGGAGAGGGCAGGGCTGGGGAGGGGAAACAGAAACAGGGGTCATTTTCACAGAAACAGAAACAGAAAATGAGCTGGGGTCAGGTGAAGTGAAGAGAGAAACAGCAAGCAGGTGGAGAAGAGGAAAGGGGGAATGAGGGGGAATGGAGGTCGACAGGAGCCCAAGAGGGGGTGATTGCAGTAAAGGGGCAGGGAAACACTAAAAGGATGCTGGGAGTATTCAGCAAAGGGCAGAAGGGGAGCAGCCAGCAGTGGGTTACAGAAGTGTGCTGACTGATTTATCCTCCCCGCTGTGTCTGCAGCCACTCATGGTTGCTTGCAGGTTGCGACCTGACCAGGTGGGGATCCCACAGTCTGCTGTGTAGCTTCTCAATCTCCGAAAACCAATTCACGTGGATTCGGTGCAGCCTGGATGCAGGATGGTCAGGGCTAACTCCAGTAGCTCGGAACTGATCCGTGTCGGACCTCGGCAGCCAGGCACAGCCAGCTGGCTCTCATTATCTCATGTGCGTGACACACATGATGTGGAATGTGCTACGTTCGGGGAGTTCTGTTACAACTTCAGTTTCCCAGGCTACTCGAGAATGCTTTCTCCACATTCACCAGGCTGGAACTCCCACTGAGTGAGGGCACTGCTCGAATTGCCTGGGGCAGGGGAGGGGGGGTGGTGAGGAGAGGGGTGCTTCAGACTTGCCTGGATGGTACCCTTACTCCAGTCAGCTCTCTCTCTGTCAGGGAGGCTGTGGGTCACACCTTCCATTCTTGGGCCTCCACTGCAAGGGTCTCAGCTGAAGCTCCAAGTTCAGCCTCTCCTGCTGTGGGTGGGATCTTGCTGCGCAGAGGTCAGCTGCCGCTTGTCTCCGCTGTTCTGGTGAGCATCAAAACTCAGAGCGTAATGGGGTCATACTAACCAACGACAAAATAATGGTACCATCCGTAGCTTCCTCCTGAACATGTCTGCATACAGGCCTGGTCATCAGGCACACTAGTGACCGGGTCTGGGACATTAGCCTCTTATAAGTGAGGCATCACCCACTGAGCCCCTACCAATAAAATGGTGTTATCGTGACCAGGGGAGGCCATTCAGCCCGTCAGTGAGATGGTGGTGAGGCTGCCCCTGAACGACACACCCAGGTTGACCCATTGCACGTGAGTTGGATTTTGGGGGGAAGGTGGGGGGTGGGGGGGGGCGCTATACAGGACATGCAGTGATCACCTCAGTCTGGAAGGCCTTGCGAACCCGCGTAGTACTCAGAGCAGCAAAGGGCCGTCCAGCCACACAGCTGACAATCACAGGCATCTCGCTGGCACACGAGCTGTTGGTGCTGCTTTCAGAGTAGTCCAGGCTGCAGCTGGACACATGGGCCTCACTGCCTGTGCAGTTAATGCTGTACGGCCAGTACGTGTGCTTCTTCCTGCTCACAAAGGTCCTGCACAAAACACATCAAACACAACACTTCACAGCTAGCACCCAGACAAGGCCAGGCTCTGTGCTGCACATGGGTCATGGCCAGCGCACAACCAGAATACACAGTACAGGACCGGTATACAGTACAGAGGGACAGCCAGTACACAGTACAGGACCGGTATACAGTACAGAGGGACAGCCAGTACACAGTACAGGACCGGTATACAGTACAGAGGGACAGCCAGTACACACAGTACAGGACCGGTATACAGTACAGAGGGACAGCCAGTACACACAGTACAGGACCGGTATACAGTACAGAGGGACAGCCAGTACACAGTACGGGACCGGTATACAATACAGAGGGACAGCCAGTACACACAGTACAGGACCGGTATACAATACAGAGGGACAGCCAGTACACACAGTACAGGACCGGTATACAGTACAGAGGGACAGCCAGTACACACAGTACAGGACCGGTATACAGTACAGAGGGACAGCCAGTACACAGTACAGGACCGGTATACAGTACAGAGGGACAGCCAGTACACAGTACAGGACCGGTATACAGTACAGAGGGACAGCCAGTACACACAGTACAGGACCGGTATACAGTACAGAGGGACAGCCAGTACACACAGTACAGGACCAGTATACAGTACAGAGGGACAGCCAGTATACTCAGTACAGGACCGGTATACAGTACAGAGGGACAGCCAGTACACACAGTACAGGACCAGTATACAGTACAGATGGACAGCCAGTACACACAGTACAGGACCGGTATACAGTACAGAGGGACAGCCAGTACACATAGTACAGGACCGGTATACAGTACAGAGGGACAGCCAGTACACACAGTACAGGACCGGTATACATTACAGAGGGACAGCCAGTACACACAGTACAGGACCAGTATACAGTACAGAGGGACAGCCAGTACACACAATACAGGACCAGTATACTATACAGAGGGACAGCCAGTACACACAATACAGGACCAGTATACAGTACAGAGGGACAGCCAGTACACACAATACAGGACCAGTATACAACACACAGGGACAGGCAGTACACACAATACAGGACCAGTATACAATACAGAGGGACAGCCAGTACACACAATACAGGACCAGTATACAATACAGAGGGACAGCCAGTATACACAGTACAGGTCCGGTATACAGTACACAGGGACAGCCAGTATACACAGTACAGGACTGGTATACAACACACAGGGACAGGCAGTACACACAATACAGGACCAGTATATAACACACAGAGACAGCCAGTACACACAATACAGGACCAGTATACAATACAGAGGGACAGCCAGTACACACAGTACAGGATTGGTATACAGTACACAGGGACAGCCAGTATACACAGTACAGGACTGGTATACAGTACAGAGGGACAGCCAGTACACACAGTACAGGATTGGTATACAGTACACAGGGACAGCCAGTACACATAGTACAGGACCGGAAAACAGTACAGAGGGACAGCCAGTACACACAGTACAGGACCAGTATATAACACACAAGGACAAGCAGTACACACAATACAGGACCAGTATACTGTACAGAGGGACAGCCAGTACACACAATACAGGACCAGTATACAACACACAAGGACAAGCAGTACACACAATACAGGACCAGTATACTGTACAGAGGGACAGCCAGTACACACAGTACAGGACCGGTATACAACACACAAAGGGACAGCCAGTACACACAATACAGGACCAGTATACTGTACAGAGGGACAGCCAGTACACACAATACAGGACCAGTATACAATACAGAGGGACAGCCAGTACACACTACACAGGACCAGTATACAGTACAGAGGGACAGCCAGTGCACACTACACAGGACCAGTATACAGTACAGAGGGACAGCCAGTACACACAATACAGGACCAGTATACAGTACAGAGGGACAGCCAGTAGATACAATACAGGATCAGTATACAACACACAGAGACAGCTAGTATACACAATACAGGACGAATATACAATATGCAGGGACAGCCAGTACACACAATACAGGTCCAGTATACAACACACAGAGACAGGCAGTACACACAATACAGGACCAGTATACAGTACAGAGGGACAGCCAGTACACACAATACAGGACCAGTATACAACACACAGAGACAGGCAGTACACACAATACAGGACCAGTATACAGTACAGAGGGACAGCCAGTAGATACAATACAGGATCAGTATACAACACACAGAGACAGCTAGTATACACAATACAGGACGAATATACAATATGCAGGGACAGCCAGTACACACAATACAGGTCCAGTATACAACACACAGAGACAGGCAGTACACACAATACAGGACCAGTATACAGAACAGAGGGACAGCCAGTACACACAATACAGGACCAGTATACAGTACAGAGGGACAGCCAGTATACACAATACAGGACCAGTATACAATGCAGAGGGACAGCCAGTAGATACAATACAGGATCAGTATACAACACACAGTGACAGCTAGTATACACAATACAGGACGAATATACAATATGCAGGGACAGCCAGTACACACAATACAGGTCCAGTATACAACACACAGAGACTGCCAGTGCACACAATACAGGACCAGTATACAAAGGTACGACCAGTGCATAACACACAAGGAGAGCAAGTATACACCACACAGAGAACCAGTATACACAGTACAGGACCAGTATAAGACAGACAGAATACAAAGAGGGAGCTAGTTTCCAAAATACAGGAGGAGTATACTCCATCAGCATCTTCGACACAAAGGCAATGTCCATAACATGATCTGTTGTGCTCTACTCAGGAGACACATACAAACGTTTATACCCAACAGGACAAGAGCACACCAGCTGGAACACACTGGGAGAGGCACGATACAGTACAGGCACAATGTTCTCCATTAGGAACACACACACACGCACACACGTACAGAGTGTGCAATGCCTCATGGACTACAATCAGAAGTGCACACACAGACATTGTACTGCGCTGGGGACACACCCAGAGACAAGGTACACTACAGAACGAGAATACTTTGTGAGGGAAACATGCACACACATAGTTGGACAGGACACTCAACACACAAGCAAGACACCAGTATACTTCCACAAGGACAACATGTTTTGCTCATTGTATCCAGTGATATCTGTACAGTGAGATAAGCCATGGTGAATGGAGCTAAGATCTTGTTTTCCCACCCCAGTGAACTGCCACATTGAGATATAGTATCTCCTGGCTTCTACACTCAATGACCAAGCTGGTATTTCCCAATCAGTACACTGTCATTCTGGGGGAATGACTCAGCCCCCCTCACATTTAATCATTACTCAGGAAACAAAGCTCTGAACCTCAACCAGACCATTCCCACCTCCCAACTGACTGACAAATCCATGGGATCAGACAATGGTAGTGCCAAGACTGGGAGCACACAGCACAGGAAGTGGTTATTTGACCTGTTGGACAATGTTCATTCCCTCACCCGCCCCCAGCCTTCCCGACAGACCTGCAGCCTTTGTTCCCATAACAGGGTGGTGGTGGAGAAAGGGGCTCAAATTTATTCTGAATAACACTCATGCCATTCAGGAACAAACACTGACTTCCTGAGGGGATGTTCATTCACATTTTCCTGACTGACATGGAGGGAATTCCCCGTGTATGCAATAGTTTCATCTTCCCAAGTTACAGAGTCCATCAGGTATTGCGACAGCAGGACCTAACTTAATAGAGTGAGGTGGCATTATCAAGGGGGAATGGTGGAGTGGTGGGGGTGGAACCTGGATAAAGCATCACCGGGCAACTCAGGAGGGAAGGGGTCAAGGGGGCTGAATGAGAGAAGGGGTCCAGAGTTGACGTTTGGGAAGCAGTTGGTGGTGGGGCATGAGGGAGAGAGGGGAAACAGCAGGATAGGTGGTCTGGATCTGTGGGTGGGGGGAGGGAGAGAGCAGAGGGGGTTGGGAAACATAAGGTGGGGGCAGGGGAAGAAGGAACAGACGGATGGGTTGGGAGAGAGAGAGAGAGAGAGAGAGACGAGAGAAATGGGAGATGTGGGTGGGAGGGGTAATCAATGAGTGATTTGAGGGGGAAGTGACAAGGAGTCTGGGGGAGTGAAGGAGGGATTGGAGGAGGAATTAATGAGGGATTCAGTGAGGGGAGTTGACAAGGGGTTTGAGGGGGAAATCAATGAGGGAGTCATCGGGGAGAATCCATGACAGAGTTGCATGGCAGCATGGGGCGGGGACTGGGGCAAAAGCAGAGCTCCAAACCATTTCAGGGAAGGAGAAATTTCCACAATATGGCATCCCATTGAACACACATAATATCATGAGGCAGATTGGGATTCTGACTAGGGGTTTACTTTCTGATTACCCACACAGCCCTGAATTCCTGGTATCTAACTATTCCACCTTCCAATCATTCAGCTTCAGAAGTGAAGAGGATTGAAACATTCCTCACAAAACTTCACTCGAGAATTCCTATCGGTGGAAAGAAACCATTGAGTCCATACTGACTCTCTGAAGAGTATTCCACCCGGACCCACCCCATCCCTTTAACACTACATTTCCTATGGCCAACCCACCCGAGCCTGCACACCTGTGGGGAGAAAATCCACCCAGCCATGGGGAGAATGTGTCTGTGTGGAGTTTACAGTCACTCCCAGAGGCTGGAATCGAACCCGGGTCCTTAACACTGAGAGGCAGCAGTGCTGACCACTGAGCCACCATGTTGGCTGTAATCTGATCAATCCGCATGAGGGGAGTTTGTGTTAGTGTATGAGAGTGTGTGTGAGTGTGAGAGAGAGAGAGAGAATATGAGTGCATCCAGCTTTAATCTAACAACATCATTCCGTTCCAGCACCATCAGCGAGCTACCTCCGAGCTCGTGAAGGACACTGTGGACTCTGCATCCTTTGGCAGATCACTGTCACACCTCAACATCAAAGGCATGCCCAGGGCTCTTGTTACTGCCGTGGTAGTGTGCCTATATCTGAGCAAGGAGGACTAGGTTCAAGTCCATCTGCTGCAGGAGGTGTGAAATAATAACATCTCAGATCAGGGCAAAGATCAAAACAGGAGTCAGCCCCTGAAGCTGTTCCCCCATTCATGAGGATCATGCTTCCTCTGCTCCCCCTCTCTCCCTGTACCCCTAGTGATCTCTCCCAGGCCTACAGCAGGGCACCATTCTCAGACCTCCCACTCTGAAAGCAGCCACATCCGGACGCTCTGTCCTTACTTGTAAATCCTCATGTTGTAGCCTTTCTCTGCGGGAAATCCAAACATGCCACAGACAACTCTGCTGTTCATGGCCGTCCAGTCCGCGCCACAGATCTGTTTCCACTCTCCGTCCTGCTGCACCTGCACATAACCCTCTGTGACAGGCAGCCGCTTCCTGGACGAGCCAAAGACTCCCTTGATGCGAACATCTTGCACTCGTAACTGCTCGTCCTGGGGTCACAGACAGACAGACAGAGCGAGTGTGTTAGAGGGGACTCCTGAATTGGATCAGACACTCTCACAGCACGGGTCAAATCATCACCCCCCTCCACTTCTTCCCCAGCTTGGGAAGGTGTAGAAACATGTAATCGTATCACATCTGGGCAGACCATTCAGCCCACTGAATCCATGCTGGCTCTGCCCAACAGCAGCCCCACTGCCTTACATTCCTCTCGTTTTTTTGACCTGAATCACTGTTGGCCAAATGAATTCTAGCAACCGATCAGACAGCTGAGGAGAAGTGGTGTGTCCGAACACTGACCCTGAGCATACCCCTTCTGGTCACTGTGTGCCAACGTGCAGAACGACTCATGTACCCACCGTCCACTCTGTTTTCTGCCTCTTCACCAAACCTCAAACCCCCATACCTCTCAGTATTTGTCACACCCACTTGCTGCCTCAGACTTTGTCAAAACCTTCCTGAAAATGCCAATACACCATATCTCTTTGCTTCTCAAATATGAATTTCTCTTCTGCAGTGTGGACACAGGCCAACAAATCTGCAATGACCCTCTGAAGAGCATTCCACCCGATTCTGGCAACCATGCAATTCCCACGGCTAACCCACACCTCCCTGGATATTATGGGCAGTTTAGCACGGTCAATCCATCTAACCTGCACACCTTTGGGCTACGGGAGGAAATTCACAGAGAGACCCGGGGAGAGAGTGTGCAAACACCACACAGCCACCCCAGGGTGGAATCGAACCTGGGTCCCTGAGGCAGCAGTGTTAACCACTGAGCCACCGATGAGGCACGGTGACTCTGTCCAATCTGGCAAGTATTTTCTCAGTGTCCAGGAATTGGGACAGGTCTCTGGATTCCCTTACCAGGAAACCTGAACATCAGCTGGTTTTCAGACAAACCAGGTTTTGGGTCCAGTAGCTCAAATCGTTTGGAGGTTAAAAATGACCTTGCTTTTCAAGTCTGTTCAACTGAGATGAAGTTTTTATCCAGAAGGACCCAAACTCAATGTGTCTGCAGGTCTATTCAGGGCTGTTTCCGAAAAGCCTTTGCTTTTTTCCAGACATTTGCACAATGTCTGTCACAGTTTCCAGTATTTCTCCCAATAGGGATATCAGGCTGACCTGCATTTGCAATCTGTGATGGTGCTGTCAGTCGAACAAGGCTATTTTGTCCTGGGGATTTTTTTTTACAAAGAGAGGTTGTAAAGGCAGAGGTGTCAATGTGTCTGCAAAGAGCTGACTGGAGCGCTGGCTAGTTCTCCCAGTTGAGGTTATTTCTGGTTTGGTTTAGCCGTACCAGAGAAGGTGCTGGGAGCAGGCAGTCAGAAGCTGCTACAGTGCAAACAGGTTCCAGCCTCTGTCTCTGAAATCTCTCCTGCCTGGAGGAACCAATGATTGAATTTACCTTTTGCCAAGGGGTGTGTTTGTGGGATGTTACGGGAATTGGAACAGCTCCTCAGTTAACTATCCAGCCTGACGAGTTTTCCAATAATTAAGTTATTCTAAATTCCGTATTCTTTTGTTTGTGATTCAACTGTAGTGGGTAAATAAATGCTGTTTTGCTTAAAGCCGAGTGGTTTGACCAGCTGTATCACTCCTGGACTATCCACTTCACACCTACCTTTACAATAAGAAAACGTTAGGGTCTGGGCTACCTTCTGAAAATATTCTGAGGGAGTCTGGCTTGGTCCATTACAAACCTTCCAATCTACACTGTAGCAGAGTTGACGATATTTTGAAAAGAACATGGGGAAGACATTTGACGTAGTTCTCAACGTGACTCAACAAATGAAAACAATATGAGGCAGAGGGAGGGAAATGCAGAATAAAATGGGACTGGAACCATTTCAAAGGGAATGAGAGATCAATGTCATCTGTGCACACAAGCCCAACATTATCCTATTTACTTGCAATTCCCAGTCCCCCAGAGTCCTTCAGCCTGCACACAGATGTTCCTCCTGTTGCGCCAAACATTTCTTCATCTTCTCAACAGCTGGGCAATAAGTCACTGCTCAGAGGGAGAGAAAAACACTCAGATTTCCAAACAACGGCTTGCTCCCAGATTTGGGAATTATCGATTTCCAATTGCAATTGGGCTGCTCTGAGAAAAAAAAGGATCGAGCTCCAGGAACACGCAGAGAGGCACAAATCCTGTCCTTGCGGATCCTCTGATGCCAGGGCTGTGGGCAGGAGCTGACCTACAGTGCTAGGTTGTTCAAAGTGGAACACAGGGTCAGGCACAAGCAAGGGTCCTGCACCCTCAGTTACAACGAGACCAAGGAGCGAAGCGGAGAGATGGAGAGAAAGAGAGAGAGAGAGAGAGATGGAGAGAGAGAGAGAGACAGAGAGAGAGAGACAGAGAGAGAGAGAGACAGAGAGAGAGAGACAGAGAGAGAGAGAGTGCAGAGGTGGGAGGGAATATTGGGGTGGTGCTCTCAAAAAGGACCAGCACAATCAGAGTGGGCTGAAGGGCCTCCTACCTGGACTGGCTCCCAAAGTAAACGAAACGTTAAGTGCCAGGTTTCATCCATTTTGGTTGGGTGCACGTCCTGTAGAGCAGTGATTCCCTAACTCGACCATCCCATTGGAATGTGGATACTTATTCCATGGTTTGAGAAGGGTCAGTGCTGAGAGGCTGCTTCCTCGCCTGGCTCAGGGGAAGGTGGAGGGTCTCTGGAACCAGGGGTCAGAGGTGGGGTAAGGACTCGACTGTTCAGTAATGAGAGGAGGAGGGATTACTCCCCTCGGAGAATCTTTGTGGATCTTCAGAATCCCTGCCCCCCAAGGAGCTGTGCCTGCTCACATGTTGAGTGGAGTCACAACAGGGACGGAGAGGTGTCCAAGGAAACCCAGAGTACCACAGAGACATACAAAGGAGCAACAGGGGGGAGGTCATGTGGCCCCTCAAGCCTGTTCTGTCCTGTCAGCATGCAGCCAGCCCAGCCCTGCAAGGTCCTCGTAGCTTTGAGGAAAACCACCTGCCATTTGGGGAATGGAGCAGATCAGCTGAGATTACTGTGCCACACATTTCCCAGGTCGTGCTGGGAGAGCTCCCCATTCAGTTTCCCATCCCCCCTGCTGGCTGGGGGAGGCTAAGAACAAACATCAGCGAGTGGGATCGCACAGCGGTGACATTGAGCACCTGTCAGCCACATTCTGCAAAGTGCACTTGCATAGCGCCTGCCTCTCCCGTACCTCAGGGCAACTGGCAGCGCTTCACAGCTGTGGGATAGAGGTAAAGTGGTGTTACTTCTGCAATCATAATTACTTATGCAAGGTAAATGAACTCACACCAGTGTACAGTTGTTTCAGCCAAGAGCTGAGTTAACAAGAATGAAAACTATGTGAAGGAAATACATAATTGTTTTTGTATTAGCTAAAATGTGCATGCAAGAATGAAATGTGACTGCAAACAATGGTTGATGTTGCAGACAAATCGATAAGGTGCTGTAAGGGGAGGGGGTTCAGCTAGATATACCTGTACAAAACATAGTTATAAGCATCTGTTTCCCACTTCTGTAAAAACAAGGACAAACCACAATCAAGAAGTCATGAGGTCATAAGGTCATAACAAGTGAGGGAAAGAGATAGTAGTGAAGGAGGATATACCTAACAATGGACCACAGCGGGATGTGGTCAAACTGCCTTGTGAGGCCAGAAATAAGCATTTTGTCACAAACAAGGCCGGATAAGGCAAGAGATGAACAAGAGTAATGGGCGCTGGTCTTAGAGAGGTGGGAGATATAATCAGGGGAGGAGCAATGGGAGGAGGGAATAGGAGCCAAATTACATAAATGTTGTGTACTAGTTGAATTCAGTGTGTGTGTGTCTTGTGGACAGTAGACACCACACCCCTCTTGCAAGAGCGAAATAAATGACACTACTGATTCAGATCTTGTCTCGGACTGGAATTATTGAAGTGAGTGCGCTTCGTTTCTCACAACAGCCAATTCGGACTGTGTAAAGCAGGGGGGGGGGGGGGGAGGTGGGGCGGCTGGTGGATTGGTATTTGCCATTATCGGGGGGAGATGGAGCGGGCTGCTAGGCAGAGCCTAGGCAGCATTCCCAGTCAAGGATCTGCTCCATTGGGAGGAGAAGGAAGGGGCAGCCTCTCAGGTGGGGGGGAAAACTATTCCGTGATGCCTCTCAGAGCCGAACAGCCCGCCCGCTCGCTCCTCAAGTACAGGGCATGTGCGGTAACTGGGTGAGATGTTTTGTCTGACCCAGAAAGGAGGAAGGAAGGAGCAGAGATGAACACTTTAAATCCATTTCAGGGGATCTGTGTATGAGCAGAAGGCTGTGCTTGATCAGAAAAACACGGAGAAATTGGAACGAAGCATCAAGTGGTCAAACAAAGGGCCCTGTTCCTCAGCTGTGGGCACACCGTCTATCTGATTCTCGCTGACAACAAATCTGTTGAAGTCATCAAAGCTTCAGCTGTTCTCCTTCTCCCCCACTCTTACAAGTGCCACCCATATTGACAATGGCAAGGTGAGCTGGACTGGAGTATTGGACAAGAGCACAGCACGTTCCACAGCTGGTCAGTCAGACAGGCTCCAAGACATTCTGGAGTCTGTGCTGCTCACTATACCGACAAGCTGAATACTCCAACACTCACAGCAACAGCAGGAACTGTGGGCTGCTGAAGGACACAAACAACATCTACCCGGGAGACACAGTGACTCCGAGTCTCATTCCATTCTGGTGATGAAAGATTACAAACCAGCTGTTCAAGGCTGGAAACTGCCCTGGCCTCTCTGACATGCCATTCATTCCCCCTAACACTAAGACGGTTCTCCCTGGAAGGCACGATCTCCACCGACCTGTCCTCTCGGAGATGGCAGCTTTCAGACCAGGTGGAATAGCCCTCACGTTCCAATCAAATCTCCAACCTCGTCATTTCCAAGACAGGCTGGGTCGCTGAGCCTAGTGGAGGTCCCCATCTCACTCCCCCGCTCAGGGGGGCAACATCACCACCAAATCCCACGGCCTGGGTCATACAGCGTGCTCCCACCAGCAGAAAGAGAGTGAGAGAGGGAAAGAGAGAAGGTGGGCATGTGCATGTGACAGTGTGTGTGTGTGTGTGTGTGTGTGTGACAGAGAGAGAAAGAAAGAAAGAGAGAGAAAGAGAGTGAGAGAGAGAGAGAAAAAAAGAGAGAGGAAGAGTGTGTGTGTGTGTGTGAGAGAGACAGACAGACAGACACTGACACCCATACTCCCCTTGTCTATTTGAGTGTCCATTTGTGAGTATATGTGTGTGTGTGTGCGCAAGTGTGTCTGTGAGGGAGAGAGAGAGTGAGTGTATCTGTGAAGCAATGAGTGACCCATGTAATGGGACAGCACGCTGGCAGGTCAAAGGTGATAAGTTGGCCTTGCAGTGGTGCTGTTCTGCAGTATTATGTGCATGGTGGTACGTTAACCCTGAGCAATCCTCTGAGCAGGAGTTTCCATTCTCTCACCTCCAGTGACACACTCTCCAGCACACTTAACCAACCACACTTCAGGCCAAATCTCCTGTTTACTCAAGCAATGGCCACAAATCCCAGCAACGACTGACAGGGAAGGCCAACACAACAACACTGAAAGTACCACAGCCTCATGACTCTCCAACCCGACAAACAGCGGGATGAGTTTGAAGACACAGTCAAGTCCAGAGCATTAACACAGGCCAGCCGGACTATCTGCATGGACAATGAAGGACACCAATTCGACTGGGACAGCATCGGCATCCTCAGACAAGTCAAACAGAGATAGGCAAGGGAATTCCTCCAAGCCTGGCACTCAACCCAGAACTCCATGAATAAACATGTAGAGTTGGACCCCATTTACCAACCATTAGAAACAGAACCAATAATGTAATGGGAAATGACCCCACCAACCCCAGCAGACCCAGACAGATAAATAGCAAGTGGGACAGAACACCAACATTTCACCAGAGGCACACTGATTAGATGACTTACAGGGTGGAAACAGGCCCTTCGGCCCAACAAGTCCACACCGCCCCGCCGAAGCACAACCCACCCATACCCCTACATTTACCCCTTAGCTAACACTACGGACAATTTAGCATGGCCAATTCACCTGACCTGCACATCTTTGGACTGTGGGAGGAAACCGGAGCACCTGGAGGAAACCCACACAGACACGGGGAGAATGTACAAACTCCACACAGTCAGTCGCCTGAGGTGGGAATTGAACACTGTGCCACCGTGCCGCCCTATGATGTTACCTAGAATGGTAGTGAAATGTCTGCAAACAAACTTATCAATTCAGTGAGCAAGTCAACAACCTCAGATAGTCCATGCTGCTGGGAAACATTTTTAACGGCTGCTACTCAGATATAGAACATCAAACGGTGTATGGAATCTGTGCACAGCACAACAAGAGGCCATTTGACCCATCGTATTCTTCTAAAGATCAAAACCAATTGATCTCACTTCAGCACAAGTGGGACGTCGCAGGACTGTACCGTTTCTAACCACATAGACTGCACTAAGGCAAGGCCTACACTCCCAGTGGCAAACACCAATTGGATTTACTGAACGGAACGGTCAGAGGGCACACACACACAGACACAGAAAGATGCAGACACTTGCACGTGGTCTGCCCTCACTGCTTGCCCACGTGTTCAGGAGCTGTTACGAGACCAAAGCTCCTTCCCCTTGACTCTGCACACACGGTGACCAGGTGAAAGCTCAGTCAGACAGTCACTAACTCAGTGCTGGGAGCCGCAGACAGTTCGGAGAGTGGGGACAAGGACAGCAGTCAGCGTGTAGCCTGTTAGAGGACACTCACTCAGAACAAAGCCATCGACTGCCGCTGTTGGCCCCCTCTGCAGCTCTGATTGCACACCTCTGAGCCAAGCAGAGGGTGACATGCAAAAAGCTGGCGTTTCAAAAGCTGACCACTTGGCAACTGCTGTCAATCAACCTTTAAACCCATCTAGTTCACAGCTGTCCTGCAATGAAGGAAATCTGCCAGCCTGACCTGGTCTGGCCTACAGGTGACTCCAGTGTTGGAAGTGCCCCCTGGGCAGTAAACACTGACCCCAGCCAGCGTCAGACACTTCCCAGGAACAAATGAAAAGATCAGCATTGCAAATTCACAAAGGATGCAGGCTTCAGGGAGGGGGTTACCAGGCACAGGAAAGGTATGGGCAGTCCTCCCAGCCTGGAGAATAGCTCGCCTGGGGAGGGGGCATGGGGCAGCAATACATGCCCAAATCTGCCTTCCCTACCTCTTCGGGACACGGCTTGGAGAAACTCCAGTGGAAAAGCTGCGAGAATCCAAAACCTAATCTGGCCTCTGGCTTTCTCAGAATTCATCCAGATTGGACCACCCCCCACCCCCACCCTCCCCCAGCCTTTCTGCTGAATGTTGGCCCACACCACTCTCCGAGATCCCTCAGTCCCTGAGCACCAATCACAGAGATCTCTGCTACAAAGCACAGCCAGAGCTCACTGGCAAACATCTGAAACATTGTGGTTGTTAGCACAACAAGGAGGGAAGTGTGTTCACATTCAAATTTGTAAATGGTGGAAATCAATCTGTGGGAATTTCTACACACTGCACGCAAACTCGAGATGAGTCTCAACATCTCTGTTTGTCTTTATTCTTTCCCAAGTAAACAACTCGGGGATCTATCTAAATATTTGATGAATTGGACACTTGGCTGAATATTGAGACAAGTCATTTGTTCAGCTCCTTGATTTCCCCAATTAATTTCCCCCTCTGCACCAGAGCAAGTTGTGTTTCAATGGGAACTGCATACACACACACACACACACAGTCCATGCCCCTCATAATTTTCTACATCGCTTCATTTCTATCTCTGGTGACCGAATCAACACGGACATTTACTACAAACCGACTGACTCCCACAGCTACCTAGACTACACCTTCTCCCACCCTGCCCCCTGTAAAAACGCAATCCCATATTCCCAATTCCTTCGCCTCCGCTGCATCTGCTCCCAGGAGGACCAGTTCCAATACCGAACAACCCAGATGGCCTCCTTCTTCAAAGACCACAATTTCCCCTCAGACGTGATCGACAATGCTCTCCACCACATCTCCTCCACTTTCCGCTCCTCTACCCTTGAGCCCCGCCCCTCCAATCGCCACCAGGACAGAACCCCACTGGTCCTCACCTACCACCCCACCAACCTCCATATACAGCGTGTAATCCGTCGTCATTTCCGCCACCTCCAAACGGAACCCACCACCAGGAAATACATATTTCCCTCCCCTCCCCTATCAGCATTCCAAAAAGAACACTCCCTCTGTAACTCCCTCGTCAGGTCCACACCCCCCACCAACCCAACCTCCACTCCCGGCACCTTCCCCTGCAACCGCAAGAAGTGCAAAACTTGCGCCCACACCTCCCCCCTCATCTCCCTCCAAGCCCCCAAGGGATCCTTCCATATCCGTCACAAATTCACCTGCACCTCCACACACATCATTTACTGCATCCGCTGCACCCGATGGTGGCCTCCTCTATATTGGGGAGACAGGCCGCCTACTTGCAGAACGTTTCTCAGAACACCTCTGGGACACCCGCACCAACCAACCCCACCGCCCCGGCTCAACACTTCAACTCCCCCTCCCACTCCACCAAGAACATGCAGGTCCTTGGACTCCTCCATCGTCAGACCATAGCAACACGACGGCTGGAGGAAGAGCGCCTCATCTTCCGCCTGGGAACCCTCCAACCACAAGGGATGAACTCAGATTTCTCCAGTTTCCTCATTTCCCCTCCCTCCACCTTGTCTCAGTCCCAACCCTCGAACTCAGCACCGCCTTCCTAACCTGCAATCTTCTTCCTGACCTCTCCGCCCCCACCCCCTCTCCGGCCTATCACCCTCACCTTAACCTCCTTCCACCTATTGCATTTCCAACGCCCCTCTCCCAAGTCCCTCCTCCCTACCTTTTATCTTAGCCTGCTTCGCACCCCTCCTCATTCCTGGAGAAGGGCTTATGCCCGATACGTCGATTCTCCTGCTCCTTGGATGCTGCCTGACCTGCTGCGCTTTTCCAGCAACACATTTTCAGCTCCTTTTACATCTCTATCAAGTCAACCTTCTCTGCTCTGAAGAAAACAGCCTTAGCTTATCCAGCCTCTCTTTACAGCTAAATGGCTCCAACCCATGCAAATCACAAACAAAAACAGAAAGTGCTGGAAAAGCTCAGAAGGACTGGCAGCATCTGTGAAGAGAAATCAGTTTCAAGTCCAGTGACCCTTCCTCAGAATTCGGTTCTCAAAATGTCAACTCTAACATCCTGGTGAATCCCCTGTGCATCCCCTTCAGTCCAATCCCATCCTTCCTAGAGTGTGGGAACCAGAACTGCACACAGGGATCCCTAAGGCTGTCACCTTCAGGGATCTGTGACCAAGCTCCCCATAACATTCCTCTGTTCCTCTTCACTTCCTAGCATCCTGCCATTGATGATATTAAATGTTTCCTGTCATATTAAACCATCAGCTACCAGTTGGGATCCCACCTATTTTTTTAGTCAGTGTTTAGGCAGCGTCAAACCTTTTCACTTGACAACCGTCTTAAAGTATATATTCACTGTTTGTCAAGCTTTGCAGGAACATAACCCTCCCTGCAGAATAGCAGGATTTGACTGCGGTTCGAACTGAACTATTTGCCAGTTCATCATCGCTGCGAATCTATGAAGGAAAAGTGTCTGGGAGCCTGAACCAGCCCAGAGTCCTTGTACAATGGAAAACAGATGCTCGCTGGCAAGTCTCCAAGAGATTACATGAGTGCAACGTTTTTGGGAGAAGTGGGGGATGGAGAGAAAAAGCCCATTTTCTCCATGATTAATGCTCAGAAAAATGCATCTCAACACTGTGACCTCTGACCCTGAGAAACCGTGTGCAGTGCTGTGAGGAATACCTTGAAACGTTCCAGCAGCCAGCTCAAATGTCATTCTGAACATTCCAAGCACTTCTCAGGAACACGTTTGCACAAACATTCCCCCCCACAGCAGTTTCCAGCGCAGACTGAGTGCTCTCTCAGTACACTGGGACACCACAGGTCTGGCCCATGACATGGTGTTCGGTTCAGCCAGCTGACCGGGTGGTTACTTTGGGATACACCAACCTCACGGGTTCGATTCCCGAACTGGCTGGGGTCGCTGTGAAAATCCCAGCTTGTTAGCCCGAGGTTAAACTCAGCACCGGGCTCCTCATTGTGGGAGCGGGCTTCCCACTGCAGGGACTGCACCCGGCTGTGCAGGCACACCAAAGGGGGACACACTCCTGCATCAGGGGAGATTGATTGTCGCTCTTGCCTCAAGCACACTCTCCCAGTCATTCCCAGGCTTCACAAGGGTCAGAGACAGGTCACTGGCCCAGTGTTTCCAGCACACTCCGAACAGGACTGGACAGGAGGGGTGATCCCAAAAGTGAAGGGAGTCCAGAAGTAGGAGCCAAGGACAAGGGGGAAACCATTTCAGACTGAGATGGAGGGAAATGTCTCCATCCAAGGACAGCACTGAGGCTGTGCAATTCACAACCACAGAGAGGTGGGTGAGGGCAAAACAATGCACCTTTTTAAGGACGAGGAACATGGAGTTCTTGAGGCTGAAAGGGATCAAGGGATTGAGGTGGGATTGAGTGATCTTATTGACCAGCAGAGCAGGCTGGAAGGGCCAAATGGCCTACTCCTGCTCCCATCTTCGACATTTCTCCACTTCCGTGAGATATCCGACGGCCGGAGATTCCTTTTCCACTAGGCGCCCATATATTCAGGGGACAGCTTCCTCTCAGAGACAGGAAGGATGCTGCTTTTCAAGTGACCACATGTGATTTCAGAGCCGATGTCAAGCTTGACTCGTGAGCGGGGCACTGACGTAAGGCCACCCAACAATGACTGGGCACATGCCCCATCACCCCCTGGAAATTCCCCACCGAGCCACTCACCATCCTGACTTGGAAATACATCGCCGTTCCTTCACTGTCCCGTGGGTCACCATCCTGGAATTCCCTCTCTAAGGGCATTGTGGGTCAACCCACAGCACATGGACTGCAGCGGCTCAAGGAGGTAGCTTACCCCCACCTTCTCAAGGGGCAATTAGAGACGGGTATTGAACAGTGACCTTGCCAGTCAAAGTCTCTTCCCAGAAACACAAGGAAAATGTTAAAGGTTGAAAGGGAAATCGGGGGGGAGCTGGGGATTTCTCCTTCCCTGTGCCCACACAAAGCAGCCAACTACAACAGCCTCTGCTGGGTCTAAGTGTCGAACACAGATGCTGAGATGGGGCTGTTCTTGGAGCTAACAGAAGTCCCTTCTCCAGGGTTCTCTGTCACCATTCCTCATGACATCTGCCCACATCCATCCCTCATGTCCATCTATCGTTGACATCGTTCTCCATGAAGAAGCAGTCTTTTCTGTGCTGAGTGCTGACTGGGATCTGATGAGAGGCACCACCGTTGTTTGCACTGTAGCCTCAGGGCTGTTCACACGCAGGCTGGGCACGTGGATGGCTTCCGTCTGTCACAGACAGGCCCTATCTGACCAAGTGTGTGGGTCACCGCTCTCATCATAATGTCCTGTTCCCAGAACTGTCACAGGGTACAGCACAAACAAACTAACAATCTGCTGAGTGGATCGCCGCTCATACAGACCCCAATTCAGACTGCTGGCATCTATCCCAGCCTCCAGTCTGAGAGACCGTCGTCTGCCGATCTGTTGAGCTTCTCGGCTCCCACAGAAATTCAAGTCCCAGTGTGATGTGACGAGGAGAAAATGCCAACATGGTCACACCTGGATTTGGATAGCGGTGAAAGGTGAGGGAGAGACGTCCGAACGGAGGAGTGTATTCTGAGGATGGAACCCAACCAGGAGCTGACTCAATGTGAAAGCACAGGGAAGAAAGAGGACAGGCCAGATCTGTTCATGCAGAGCCTCCATCCTCCTGGCCACGTGCAGCTGTGTCAATACCAAGCAATGGTGGATCACTGGAAATGTTTGAGACAGCTGCTTTTCAGTCCAGGAGGCATCTGTGACCTGTGGTTAATTCCACGTATAAAGAAACAGAGAGTGAGACGGCGAGAGAGAGAGAGAGAGAGAGAGAGAGAGTGTGAGAGAGAGACAAACAAACAGGGAGAGACACAATGATGATCAAAGAGCAGATGGAGTTAAACAAATACAGGGTGAGAGGGAAACCAACAGTATGATACTAAAGAACTTATCAAATGAGGTGTGACTGAGTTTTTTTAACAAGAAGGTACATGTTTCTGAGCAGTCTCACTGGCTGGAGAGAGTGATGTTAACCTTGAGCAATGTCAAACTTTCCCATCAAACAACTCAAAACATTTTTCAAGTTTTTCTACTGTAACCCCCCTCTGTACTTACCAACAAATTATTTCAGTCAAATGAAACTGTTTCAAACTATTTCAGAACCATTGCTTTTGACTTCTAGGTGTGCTGTCTGTGAGGTTACTCTAATCCGATTGGCTGTTTACATTGCTCAGCTACAAGCCTGAGATTCCCTTGACCTGACACCAGTTCCAAAAGGTTATCAGGGAAATTCAGGGATCGTGAATTCAATGTGGCTTGTTTCCATCAAGGTTAGTCACAAACATCTTAGCGCAAGCTGAAAGAACAGCATCTCGGTTTCTGTTTGGGAACTCTACAACCTTCTGGACACAATATCGAGTTCAACTATTTTAGAGCTTGAAACAACTTCTCCCATGTCCTTGAACTCAAACCCCACACACCAGGCCTTGTGATCACGTGGTCAGCTATTACCCACAACTCATTGTAGCCACCATTCGTAGCTATTCACCTTCCTTGGATGATTTTTATCCACTCCTTTATCTGTCCAACTTCTCTCCTCTCGCTCTTTGGGCTCTATCCCCACCTGTCATTTACTCCTTACCCCCTTCCCCTGACCCTATCTTCTGCAGAAATACCAACTTCTTCCTCGTTACCATCAGTTCTGAGGAAGGTTCACTGGACCCAAAATGTTAACTCTGCTTTCATGCCATAGATGCTGCCAGACCAGCTGAGCTTTTCCAGCAATTTCTGTTTTTTGTTGGTCACAAGTGCTGCCCCTTTGCTTCTGAGCATGGAATGGGGCCATTATGTTCAATGTTAATTGTCTCAATTCCTCACTTGTCATGCTGTTGCAGAGCAGGATAAAAAGGAGCGCACATAACAGCAGATTCTTCCAGCAACCAGACAATTTGGAAGGAATGCAGTTCTGGCTGCGGTTGCCTCTGACATTTTTGTGCACGGGAATCATTACGGGAATGGCATCTAAAGGAAAACAGCCAGTGAATGGCTTCGGAACCAGGGGCTGAAAACAATCTCCCCCCAGGTGTAACTCGGTGCTCGGAGTTTGCTCAGAGAACAATGACTTTTGGTCGATCACTCTGTCTGCGATAGTGGTGGAAAACTGGCAAGCTGACCAGATAGTGAAGCTAATGCAACAACTGGGAAGTGCAGATGCACAAATCCAGATTGCTGCTTGCGTCTGTTCAAACGAGGCAGGGGGGGACTTAATTCGGCTCCTCAAGCTAAACAGCCCACCCTTCTCTCTTGACTGTTTGATGATCGGAAGCTGAACTCCAACTGCCTGAATTGCGTAGCCCTGAGTGCCCACACCAGACAGAAAACTATTCAGCTCGGCTTGGGAAATTCACTCTTCCCACCACTTCAGTGGGAAAAGGACAGACACTTCCACATTCCCAGCTCCCCAGAAGTGGACAGAGTGAAAGAATCAGGAGCATGTTGGATTGCAACACCGTCGGTTTCTGAACTAACTGACCAAAGGAACCCAAAGGCACGTTAACGAAACTTCAAAGACATCAATAAGCATGCACTGCCTCTCATGGACAAACAGCTGGACAGAAACTCCATGCATCATTGCTGGCCCATTCCCTGGGCCTCAGTCCAAACTGCTGACTCTCATGTCGTCTCCTGACCTCCTCTATGAATAAAGTAACCATGCAGAGTGTTGGTCTAAAGATTTGCCACAACGGACACTCGGCATGCAGGGAAGTCAGATCTACGTACAGAAGGTTCCTCTGAGAACACCTTCCAAGTCCATGACAAGTACCATCAAGAAGGACAAGGGCAGCAGATACATGGCAACACCATCGCCAGCAAGTTCACCTCCAAGTCACTCACTGTTCTGATTTGGAAATATATTCCTTCACTGTCGCTAGGTCGAAATCCTGGAATTTCCTCCCTCATATCACTGTGGGTCTACCTACAGTAGGTGGACTGCAGCTCACCCCCACCTTCTCATGGAGAGTTGAAGATGGGTAATAAATACTGGGCCAGCCAGTGACACCCACATCCCAAAAGATGCTCCAAGTGAAATTATCCCAATGCAGCGTTCCATTTCCCAGCAGCTAGCTCTCATGGGAATGCCAAGGAAAATGGGAGGAAGAGAAGCCTTCCTATCTGTTTTCACATTGGAATGACTCCATCTCATAATACACCTTATGCATGTGTATTTCAAGGTTTGGAGAATTCCTGAGATGGTGGACCTCTTTCAGATCCACAAAAGAAGCTTCTTCAAAACATGACCTTCCAAGGGAGTGAGTGGGTGAGTGAATAAGGAATCACAAGAACAGGGTGGCAAGCAATGCTTGTCCTTGGGGGGGGGGGGTCAGTACACATTGCTGCCCAAGGAGAAACCACCATCTTCAGAGGTCATGAAGAAGTTCCTTACTGCAAGGACAAGATCCCAGTGAGTAAACAGGAAAATGGGAGCAGAGAGGAGATAAGTGTCCTCTCTCAGGCCAACATCAACTCACTGGTTCTGATCAATGAGCTACATTAGGGTCGACCAGATGGTCCTGACACTGCTGGGGTGGCACGGTGGCTCAGTGGTTAGCACTGCTGCCTCACAGCACCAGGGATCTGGGTTCGACTCCTGCCTCGAGTGACTGTCTGTGTGGAGTTTGCACATTCTTCCCATGTTTGTGTGGGTTTCCTCCGGGTGCTCCGGTTTCCTCCCACAGCCCAAAGATGTACAGGTCAGGTGGATTGGCCATGCTAAATTGCCTGTACTGTTAGGTGCAGTTGTAAGGGATAATTATAGGGTGAGCAAATGAGTTTGGGTGGGTTGCTCTTCGGAGGGTCGGTGTGGACTTGTTGGACTGAAGGACCTGTTTTCACATCGTAGGGAATCTAATCTAATCACCACCCTCGGAGATCACACTCTCTCTCTCTCTCTCTATCTCTATCTCCTTCAAGCTTGGTCATGGTGAACAGTCACAAGGTGGGGCAGAGGTGAGTTTTAAGGGTCTGCTCAAAGCCTCCCTGAAGAAATGTAACCTTCCAATGGTGGGGGTGATGGGAAGCTCCTGCCCAATCAGGACCAAACTGTAGAAGGAGCATCCACAGAATGTCTCCAACTGGGCCAGCAGCAGGTACAGCGAGCATCCAACCCACACCTCCCCCCACCCCCTCCCCTGCTCTGACTCCCCCACCCCCCCACCCCCCTGGAGACACCATGTGTGGGCTGGATCCAACACTGGACTAGTCAGTGGTGCTCAGGGAAAGCAAGGCATCCTTGATCCTGATGGATGACCTGACAAGGAAGCTTGTTTACAATGGCAAAGGAACACAATGAGAGAACGTGGCTGTATATCCTGTTGGAGAAGGGGGTGAAATCCAGAACACTGAGGAATCATCTTCACACGAGATCCAGGTCATCACAGACTGACATCAGGATGCGTCACTCCCGGAAATCCAAAACCTGCTCTCCTTTGACAGGCTGATTCTTTCAGCACGAGATGGATGGGGTTTTGCTGGGTGGGTACAGATCCCAGATCAGGCACTAACATTACAAGCTGTAATGTTCTGTTATCCAAGGTAGCTCCCTGGTTTTCAGGCACTGTCCTGTCAGAATGGGGTCAGTACAGTGTGCTGAGTAGGTCAGCTGTTTCTATTTCATGTACGTACTGGTTCCAGACAATAGGTATGAGGGGGCTGGTTTTCAAATCTTGTAAACATAGTCAAGTGTTGTTAATAAATTTGATGATATGTGACTCAACAGATATGTAACTCACTGTGGTATGTGTTATATGAGCTAGTGTACTACATTCATCCACAGCCCTCAGGATTCACACCCATTTCCAGAGCTGGAAGTGCACTTGTCCACACGCCCTTGGGCAAGCATGGAATATCAGAGCAGCTAATATGCAAAGGTGTACAGGACATGGCTCACAGCATGAAAGGTCCCCAGCCTCAGCCACTATCTCACAGAAGGGTGGACACTAACAAATGGGAGTCGAGACTTGAGCAGGAACAGCATTCCCCTGAGAAGGCACGCACATGGAACCTGCCCCCATCCAGCATCGTTAAGACCAAAGGTCTCAATGCATTCCAGGGAATACAGGAAGGGAGAAAGGGACAGAAAGATATACGGAGGGGGTGTGGGGTGAAGTAGAGTGTGATGACAGTGAAGCAGGTAGGATGAACACCAGCGCTGCCTGGTTTCTGTGATCGGGTGGTATTTCCATCACAGCTGTTTACCTTCTGCAACATCCCAATCTCAAACCATCCTCTCAACAAAAAGAAAACAGTCACTCTTTCACATGGTTTCCCTCCCAGAGCAATAACTATTGCCTCGGAGTTAAACTCAGTGTCTTTCCCTTCAATGTTAGAGTCATGCAGTGTGGAAACAGGCCCTTCGGCCCACTATGTCCATGCTGACCTACAAACACCAAACTACACCCATCCCATTTCCCTGCCCTTGGTCCATTGCCTATTGTGCCTGACCATTTTCAATGCTTGTCCAGCTGCTTCTTCAATGCTGTGAGACTCTCTGCCTCCCCTGCTCTCTCAGGCAGCACGTTCGAGATTTCCACAATCCTCTGGGTGAAAAATACGTCGTCCTCGGATCCCCTCTAAAGTACTTACTACTCATCATAAACGCATCCCCTGTGGTCTTCGGCACGTCTGTCATGGGGGAAAAGGTTTCTTTTGATCTCCTCTGCCTATGCCTCTGATAATATTGTGCACCTCAAATCAGATAACTCCTCACACTCCTCTGATCCAGATAAAACAAACCCAGCCTCTCATAGCTACCTGGGATATATCTGATCAGGCCCTGGGCATATGTACACCTTAAAGGCCACTAAAACATCCATCACCTCCTCCTCGTTAACCTGAACATGTTCTAGAACCTCACCACCAGAACTGGAATCCCCAGCTACAATATCTTTTCCAATGTAAATACAGAGAAATATTCATTTATAGCCTCACCCCCATCCTCTGGCTCCAAGCCTAGGCTGCCCCTTGGTTTTCTAATAGATCCCTGGCAATCCTCTTGCTCTGAATTTACTGATAAAATGCCTTGGGGGTTTTCCTTCATCCTATCTGCTGTTGCCCCTCTTTTCTCTCCCTAGTTTCCTTTTGGAGCAACCTCCTCCACTCGCTGTACTTTTCGTGGGCCTCCCCAGTCTTTAACGTGCTGTCCCTGACACGTGCTTCCTTCATTTCTTTGACATCCTGGGTTCCCTGAGCTTGCTGCCCTTGCCTTTCCCTCTGACAGGAACACACTGATCCCGAATTCTCACGATAATGCTTTTGAAAGACTCCCACTTTCCTCATGCAGATTTACTTGTCAGCAGCTGCTCCCAGCCTACGTTTGCCAGATTCTGTCTAATGATAATGAAATTGGCATCCTCCCAACTCAGAATTATAACTTCTGCACTATCCTTGTCCCTTTCCCCAATTACGTTGAAACTTACAGTTATGATCATTGTCCCTGAAATCCTTGCTCTGTGATATTTCAACTACATTTCAGCTTCATTCCCTAGGATTAGGTGTAGCACTGCCCATCTTGGGTAGAACTACCTCTATACTCTCATAAAAAAACATTCCTGGATGCATTTGAAAATGTTCACCCCATCGAATTCTTTCACACACAAGCAATCCCAGTTATTGTTGGCAAAGTTGAAACCCCCCACTGTTATAGCCCTATTTCTCTAACACTCTGCTGTGATTTGCTCTCATATCTCCCTCTGACTGCTGGGAGGCCTGAAGGATAATCCCAGGAAAGTGATCATCCCTTGTTTTTTTATTTCTAAGCTCTACCTAGATGGCTGCATCTGAAGATCCTCCTGAGACAAACTCCCTCATTCCTGCAGTCTTGATCATCTCAATCAATAATATAACAACCCCACCTCTCTTACATTCCCCCACCCCCACCCCCCACCATCGTGCCTGAAACCTCCAAACCCTGGAACGTTGAGCTGACAATTGACAATGATGTAAAAGCCTGGTCATCGTTTGGCGAACTTTCAAATCCCCACTTTGGTTTTATTCATTCATGGGATGTGTGTGTCGCTGGATGAGCGAGCATTTATTCCCCATCCATAATTGCCCAGAGGGCAGTTTAGACTCAACCACCTTGGCTGTGGGCCTGGAGTCACACGTAGGCCAGACGAGGTAAGGATTGCAGTTTCCTTCCCTGAAGGTACATGACTGACAATCTACAATGGATTCATGGTCATCATTAGACTCTTAATTCCAGATTGCACCATCAGAATTCAAATTACACCATCTGCCGTTCCCAGATCATTACCTGGCTCTCTGGATGAACAGTCCAGTGACAATTCCGCCAGGCCATCACCTCCATGTATTTATTCCACCATCTGCCATGGTGAGTATTGACTGGCTTCACAAACCAAAACCTGGCAATCACTGGCAGCAGTCACTGGCTTCTTGCAGCCTTGGAACGGGAAGACAAATAATGTTGGGGCCACAGAGGCCTCACTGATTGGCTGGTCCGATGCTGCACCTTTTGCAATGCTCCCAGGACACAGCTGGTAACCACACCCCCCAACCCACCCACCTCGAATGGGTTTAGAGTGGAGGTGGACCTCCTGGCAACCTGGGAGCTATTAGAACCAGCTTTCACACCAGTAAATGAATGTACATTGTGAGTGCTGCACAGATGTTCATCACCAAGCCATCGTGTGTCCCAGCAAGGGTGGGCAAGGCTGCACTCACCTCAATATCGTTGAGGAGGGTGTTGAAGAACTTGAAGCCAGGTACTTTCTGCTCACTGCACACTACTCCAGCATCCTCTGTGTGCTTGCAATTGGTGATGCCCCAGCCATTGAAATCACAAGCTGCCAGAGTCTTCTCACTGCCAGTGCATCGGACATTATCGATCCAGATCCTGCCTGTATTGGAAAACAACGTCAACCCAGTTACTCTGCAGCACACAGAGGTCAGGTCCCACACTCTCCCACCACACAACGGGCTCCAAGGCGAGCTCCTGTGGGCTTAGGAAGTGCTCAGTCTTCCCCTTGCATCACGACGCACGAGCAGACCCATTCACTAATGGACCGCATGAGATCCAGAAACAACTGATCTGATGCCTGCAGCTTGCCTGCTGTAGCAAAGCTTAGCTGGTGCTTCCAGTTCGGACAGCACAGCTTCACATCTGACAATCGGAGCTCAGAAATTCCATCCAGTGGGACGGAGCGACGCTGCGCTGCAAAGGTTCGCTCAGTTCCTCCGCCCACAGACCTGCCAAGTTTCTCCAACACTCAGTGTCATCTCTTCCAGATCCGGTCAACCCAGGACAACAGAGGCAGTGGAACAGAGGGTGAACTCATCACTGGGAGTACATTCAGCTCCTTGGCAGGCCATCTCGCTGGTGTCTTCCAGCTGGACTCGCTGCTTTTGTGAAAGTTGTGTTCTTCTTGCAGACAGATGTTGGGAAATAGCTTAGAATGGGCTCGAGAGCCCTCGGGGTTGTTAGCAGAGGAAAGGGAAGGCACCCCAGGGGAGGTGTAGGGGGCTTACCAACACCACGTTCTCCCTTCCTCGGGGCCAGTCGAAGGAGGTTGATGGTTCAGGTCGGTGACGGAGAACGTGAGAGTTGTGAACCTTTGGAAACCTCCACCCCCACCACAGAGCATGTGTTGGATTACCGAGTCCAGCAGAGGCTGGGATGGAGAGGAGGTGGGAACCGATGGAACTCAGCAGCGGGTACTGTATATAGGGAACACTACCGTGCTGTGGGTTCAGCCCTGTCCTCAGTGAATGGTGCAGCAGGTTAGAGAAGGCGAATGGCCTCTCCGTTTTCTCAGCTCCTGCTCCGCAGCCTCACCCCAGGAAAAGCCTGGGGTTTCGGTTTTTCTGCCCCTTGTGAGGGAGCCCCAAACCTTTCTGCAAAAGTGAACAATGTCATGATATCCCGGGAAACATGGGAAATAGGAGGAACAGGAGTCGGCCATTCAGCCCTTCACAGCTGATCATCCAAATCAGTATACCGTTCCTGCTCCTCCCATATCCTTCAATCCCTTTAGCTCCATGTGCAATATCCAACTGCGAGAGTCATCCAGCAGGGAAACAGACCCTTCAGTCCAACTCGTTCATGCTGACTAGATATCCTACATTAATCTAGTCCCATTTGTCAGCTCCCGGCCTATATCCCTCCAAACCCTTCCTATTCATATACCCATCAAGATGCCTTTTAAATGCTGTAATTGTCCCAGCCTCCACCACTTCCTCTGGCAGCTCATTCCATACACGTACCACCCTCTGTGTGAAAAGTTGCCCCTTTGATCTCTTGTATATCTTTCCCCTCTCACCCTAAACATATATCCTCTAGTTCTGGACTCTTCCACTCCAGGGAAAAGACTTTGTCTATTCACCCTTTCATGTCCCTCATGATTTTGTAAACCTCTATAAGGTTATCCCTCAGCCTCGGACACTCCAGGGAAAACTGCCCCAGCCTATTCAGCATCACCCTCATGCTCAAACCCTCCAAGAGCTGGCAACATCCTTGTAAATCTTTTCTGCACCCTTTCAGAAACCTTTCCTAAAGCCTACCCCATGCCCTCAGAATGTGACCCTTTGGTTCTGGAATTGGCCAAGAGCAAAGACCTGGGTCTGCATCTAAATGCCCCATGATGTGGCTTCCCCAAGATCCAATTACCTTTGCCTCTGCCATACTGGGCCTTGGGGACCCAGCTCTCTGCGTGGAGGAAGCCCAGTTCCTTACAGATGACAGTGGCCGTTGATATGGAGAAATCGTCATCGCACACAGTGCCCCACTCGCCGTCGTAGTAGACCTCAACCCGCCCCTCGTTGGCCTTCTTCCTCCTACCAGCCAATCGGAGCTGAATCCTGGGAACCTGCTGCCCTTTGACCTCGGCCAAACAGTGGAGCTCCAAGGTGCAGTGGAGAAACACCAGGCAGGCCAAACAGTGACGGACAGCACAAAGGATGCTCCTCATCCTCCGTCACTTGCGCGAACCACCGAGGAAATCTTGGCCGTGTTCTTTGATCCGGAGTTTCAGAATGCTGTTGGTCTCCTGCAGAAAGGGGAAGCACAAACCAAGGTGAAAATATGGGCGGAAAGCAGAACCCACTGGCGTGTTGCTAATGCAGACATGTTCTGCTGAAGAGGTTTCACACCTGGGATTGTCACTGGACTGAGCCCAGCAGTTGTGTGCCCTCAGTTTCGACAGAAAGGATGCCCCACTCACTCTGGGTTTGTCTGACATGGGCACTAAGATGTTCAAGGTACCCGTGCTGTCCATTTGCAACATTTTCACGCCAGAGAGACACACGCTCAACAGAGAACACTTCGCATTTCCGTCTGACCCAGCCAGTATCTCAACAGGGTCCACACCACGTCAAGACAGACAACAAACTCAACATAACTGCGCCCCCCCCCCCCACCCCCACCCCACAACTGCCCATGTCAATGTGAGAGGCACACCATCAGCTGTCCCGGGCTGCAGGCTCCGATACAGAAAGATCGTGGGAGAGGTGGGAGAGGGAGGATGGAGAGGAGACAGAGGAGGGGAAGAAGGAAGAGGGAGTGAGGAGGGAAGAGTGGATGAGAGGAAGAAGGGTGGAGGAGGAGGTGGCTGAGTCTCAGTGATGGAAATGCTCCCAGTGGTTTTTGGCCAGGAACAAGCTGCAATGATTTGACTGAAACAGTTCCCCTCAGGTTGAAGGAGAGATTTGGAGGCAGTTTCATTGAAACGGAGACAGCAACATTTCAAAACTCAAGTTCCACGTCCCTGAGGCAGACCTTGATCAATGAGCAATCGAGAACTTAATTCCTGCACAGAAAGATCCCAATACAGAGCATCCTGTGACTCAATTTGGATTATTGCTCCCCACCACAGGCAAAGAACTCTGAAATACCTCCACTCACCTGCCCCTCACAATGTTTGAGATGTTAACAAGGGTGAGAAAGAGAGAGAGAGAGACAGAGACAGTGACACACACACACACAGAGAAAGAGACAGACAGGCAGACTGAGAGTGAAAGTGAATGTGAGAGAAAGACAGACAAAGTGAGAGAGAGTGAGTGAGAGAAAGAGAGAGAGAGAGAGAGAGAGAGAGCGCAGACAGATGGGGGGAGCGAGAGAGTGGACAGACAGGGAGAGAGCAGACCCAAACCTTGCTTGCTGGTGAGAAATTATCTTCTCTTTCTGGCGACATAGTCCCAGCTGTTGCACGGAAGACTGAAGCCTGAGGAGGAGATTGAGAAGTACAGCCTCCCTCACATTCACCTGGAGGTAGTGTTTTACTCGTCAGGAACTGGAATCTGCAACTCACTGCCTGTCAGGGTGGTCAAGGTGGAAACCCTCTCGACATGGTAGAAAGACTAAGATGATGTCTTGCCATGCCCGGACTGGCAAGGCTGTGGGCCAAGAGCTGGAAAATGGATTCGACTTGTTAGGCCGATATTTTTCTCTGGCGTATAATTGATGGGCCGAAGGGACGTTTTCTTGGCTGTTGACCTCTCTGACTCAATGACACCATTCCATTGATCAGGTCCCAGGGGCTTCAGGAATGAGAACTGCCTTTTCAGGACATCCCAAATCCATTGTAAAGATGTTAGCATTATTCAGCTCACAGGCAACATCTACAGCAGTCACCCCGGGGTACAGCACACACAAACTACACTGGACCACATCTTATTGTGGGGCACATCTTACACCAGATCACACGAGAGACAGCAACTACGTCGCAAAGTTCAAAGTGGGCCCCTTAAACGTCACCAATGAACTCTTCCTGAAACTCTGTCAGACCTGGTGCAGGATGTGGCTCACAGTTAGATGTGTTCCAACGAAGCTCATGTCTCCTCCCCTCAGCAGACTCGGTAAATATCCCACACGATCCACGGTACACCCAGCATTCTTCAGCTGATGTGCAGACTCAGAGACTTGGAAAGACGGGCAAAGGCTAATTCTCCAAAGGCGTGGACAGTCAGGTGACATCAATGGTGTTACGGAGATCACATGACAACAGGTTCTGGAGAAAAGCGATTCTGTGGATGGTCTTGTGGTAAACTCCAAAGTTAGAACAAAGTTCAGTGGAAAGGTAAGTATACCCACAGTGTGGACTGGAATACTCTGTTTATTCTCACTGAGGACTCAGCACCAGTCTGACCACATCACAAGCACTTGTTTTCTTTGGCTCTTCATTGTATTTCATTTCTTTTGGGTCTGGAGAGCAGTGAGGGAGGGGCAGGCTGGACACAGTGTAGAAAGCTTGCAGCAGGATCCCAGGCTGACTCCCACACCTATCCCAGACTCGCAGGCTGGGCCCAGACACCTGAAGGTGGAGAGGTGGTGGTCTCGTCCCCGTGCGGAGCTCCTCCTCGTCTTCGTCATCTGCATGTTCCAGCAGCCTGGCAGGTGATTTCATTCCGGAGTGGTGGCGTCACCTGGAATGTGGTCTTCTTTGGCGGAAGCTTCCGGTCTAGCATTCCAGCCCCCTGGCGTGCTGGTCTCATCCTGGCTGCATCTTCAGGTGGCGTTCCTTAATCACTTTTCCCCAAACCCAGGAGCTGTGAACTGAACCGTCATGAACTTGGTCTGAAATTTTACTTTTTCATCTGTTCAGGACCAGGCCAGATCATCTCAGAATATTTTCAGAAGGTAGCCCAGACCCTAATGTTTTCTTATTGTAAAGGTAGGTGTGAAGTGGATAGTCCAGGAGAGATACAGCTGGTCAAACCACTCGGCTTTAAGCAACACAGAATTTATTTACACGCTTTGCTTGAAACATGAACAAAATAAAGCTGAATTTAGAATAACTTCATTAATGGAAAACTGAACTGACCCAATACAGTAACTATTCCTAATTAACTGCTCCAATATAGTAACAAGACATAAACATACCCATTTACAGACAGGCAAGAGGCTAGAAGAACACAGAGGGCCAGGCAGCACCTGGAGGGGGAGAAGTCAACATTTTGGGTGTGACCCTTCTTCAGGACTTGGGGTGGGTGTAGAGGGAGCTGCAATAAAGGGGGTGATGGGAGCAGGGTGGTGAAGTGGGGATAGGTGAAGACAGGCAGAGGGTATGACCTGGTTGGTCAATGGGAGGGATGAATCTGGTTGGAGGCAGGGAGGAGGGCGGGGTGATTTGAAATTGGAGAACTCATTGTTGTAGGCTGCCCAGGAGGAAGATGAGGTGTTGTTCCTTCCATTTGCAGTTTGGGACATTGTGGCAATGGAGGAGTGAGTGGGAAGGGGAAGTAAAATGGCCGGTGACTGGGAGGTCCGGTCTGCCCGGTGGGCCCCTGGTGGGCCTGGCTCAGATATTTGATGAACCGTCCCCCAAGTTTACGTTTGGTCTCCCCCTTGTAGAGAAGGCTGCATTGGGAGCACCTGATGCAGTAAACTAGGTTGGAGGAGAGGCAGGTGATCCTCTGTCTCACCTGGATGGACTGTTTGGGGCCCTGGATGGAGGGGAGGGGATTGGAGTACTAGTACATTTTGCATCTTGTTGTGTTCTTCCAGCCTCCTGCCTGTCCAATTTGGATTCCAGCATCTGCAAGGATTTTTGGTCTATAAACATACTTCTTGGCAAAAAAGGTAAATTCAAACACAGATTCTTACAGGCAGGAGGGAACAGCATCCAGAGACAGAGACTTCAGATTCTCCTGGAATCACGTGTAACTGCTTCAGCTCAAAGAAACCAAGAGAAACCTGAACTGGGAGAACGAACCACTCCCCTTCCATTGTTAAACCAGACTTCGTGGCATCTCTGCCTTTGCAACATCTCTTCAAAGAAAGCCAAGGACAAAATAACCTTTTAAAAGTGACAGCACGGTCATTTGTCTTCTTCCATTAATGTAGGTGCCTCGGGTGGGGGCCGGGTGGGGGCCGGGGGGTGGGTGGGGGGGGGCGGGGTTGTCCACTTACAAAACTGGTCACTATTTTTCATGTAAAAGTAACATGCGACAACAAATTCTATTCCATTCCAGTTGGGCCACAGCACTCTTTCACAAACAGCAACGCGACTCACTGAGGTCTGTTGTGGGATAAAGACTGGGTAAGGAAGCCAGCCACATCTACCTTCCTCTCCTTGACCAGAGTGGCACGAGATCTTTGACACCCACCAGAAAAGGCTTTTGTGTGCCATCTCACGAAAGACTGCACCGCTGACGGTTCAGCACTCCCTCAGCACCACTGCTGATGGCAGTCGTTCAGATCGTGTGCTCGTGTTTCTGGACTTAACCTCTCACCAAGAACCTTCTAACCTGGAGGAGGGCATGTGTGACCACATACTGAACCACAGTGTGAAAGGCACATTTCAATCTGCATATGTACATGTGTGCAGGACGTCCATTGTAGGAGCCCGTGGAATTTTACATTCATCCACAATACACAATAGTCCTCTGCCCTATCCAGAGAGCACTGACTGAACTTCTCTCTGGAATTAAACTAACTCATTCTTTGCCAGGCTTTCATGGAGAAACCAGGAGTTGTATTGCTGAATGCGCAGTTAGATGTGATGTAGAGATCAGGCCCGGTATACCGATGTAAAGAGATTCTTTCCTGCATCTGTGTGGGCTGCCCCACACCCTGGAGAGAGTACCACTCTCATCTCTGCAGACCACTACAACAAAATTGAAAATTCTTGCATGGTTCTCTGTCTGGGCATCTTGCAAGTTTTGAACCTTCTCTGCCATTTGATTTTTGGTGTCCACAACCACTTGCAGAGTCAGACATTTCTCCAAAGGGATCAGCTGAGTGGCTATTACCTCCAAGAAAAGCGATTGATGTAAATGGACAATTTATCGGATAAGCAGAGGTACACAAATCCACATGTTTCAATTACCTTGGAACCAACCTCCAGAGGTGTCACCACAGAGAACCTCAAACCAACCAAATCACCAACCTTCAAAAAAAAACATGCACCCTTCGTACCTTAAAACAACTTAAAATTGCTCAACCTATACTCCCACTCTGTAATCTGTGTGTGCGTGTACGCCCTAAAGCCTCCTGTCCACCATCTACTTGGGCAGCTCAGAGGCTGGGAATACTGTGGGGAATAACTCCCCTCCTGACTCCCTGAAGTCTGTCCACCATCGACAAGGCACAAGTCAGGAGTGGGATGGAATACTCCCCACTTGCCCCTGGATGGGGGAAGCTCCAACAACACTCAAGAAGCTCGACACCATCCAGGGACAAAGCAGTCCCCACTTGATTGGCCCCACATCCATAAACATCCCCTCCCTCCCCCACCAACCCTCAGTAGCAGCAGTGTGTACTATCTCCAAGACGCACTGCAGCAATTCACAAAAGATCCTCAGACAGCACCTTCCAAACCCACAACCACTTCCATCGAGAAGGTCAAGGGCAGTACATACATGGGAACACCACCCCCTACAAGTTCCCCTCTGAACCCCTCACCATCCTGACTTGGAAACCTCTCACCGTTCCTTCACTGCTGCTGGAACAAAGTCCTGGAATTCCCTCCCTCAGGGCATTGTGGGTCTACTTACAGCAAACCTACTGCAGCGGTTCAAGAAGGCAGCTAACCCCCACCTTCCCAAGGGGCATAGGGACAGGCACTAAATGCTGGGCCCAGCCAGAGGCTCAGGTCCAATGAGAGAATAACTCTCTCAGTGTGTCAACATTCAGACTGTGCGTTGTATTCTAAATCCCACAGCCTCATAATGTACTTGGGATGTCTTAGGACAGGCTCTCAGTGATAATCCACCACTACTCAGACATGTACAGGCTACCCAGTGCAGTTAAGGCACAGAGGGCGAGAAGATGGCAGCCTGTCCCTTACACCCTGCTACAAACCTGCATCTTGGACATGTCACTGTCTCCCTTGTCCAAGCAATAGCGAACGCACAGAAGACAGAGCACAGAAACAGGCCACTTCCTCCAACAGATCTTGATGGTCCATGTGAAGCTCCTGTATTCTCTCCCCATCAACATTACCTCTTGACCCTTTCAGCTTCACGTTAACCCAGCTTGCCCTTCAGTGCACTGATCCTGTCCATTCCCTGTGTGAGCAAGTTGCACATTTTTCACACTCTGCTGGGGAAAGCCATTTCACCTGAATGCCTCCCTTGATGTACCAGTGACTATCTGCTGTTTCTGACCCCGGATTCAGAGGTCTGGTGGCACAGTAAGCTGTATTCCAGCCTCATGATCAGGAACACCATGTCCCACTCCCACTCTACGGCTTGTGAGCCATGGAACGGGCGTTTGCGACATCACCACCCAGGCTGGTTCTCAGAAGAAAGTGAAAAAAATTGAAATAATCAACCCTTTTCCTCGCTATGTGCTGGATAGTGACTCAACCCCAGTACAGAACCTCAGTTATCCGAACATCAACTATGCGAATTTCGGATTATCCGATACAAGATCTTCCTTTGTTTAGTTCACTGATCTGATCGTAAACAATCAGTTACCCTATCCAAATATTCCCCGCCTGACCTGTTTGGATAATCGAGGTTGTTCGGTATTGTTCCCATCTTCACTTGCATAGATTTTCTTCAGTGACTCCCAGCACATTGACCGAATAGGATCCCCTCCATTGCTGTCCCTTTTCCAGGTCAGGCAGACAAGCTCACACCCTCTCTCTACTCTGACTTTAAACAGCTTAAGATTTGGGGGCGGCACAGTAGTTAGCACTGCTGCCTCACAGCGCCAGAGACCCGGGTTCAATTCCCACCTTGGGCAACTGTCTGTGTAGAGTTTGCACATCCTCCCTGTGTCTGAGTGGGTTTGCTCCGGTTTCCTCCCACAGTCCAAAGATGTGCAGGTTAGGTGAATTGGCCATGCTAAATTGCCCGTAGTGTTTAGTGAAGGGGTAAACATAGGGGAATGGGTCTGGGTGGGTTGCTCTTCGGCGGGGCGGTGTGGACTTGTTGGGCCGAAGGGCCTGTTTCCACACTGTAAGTAAACTAATTTGCTTCCAGTTCTGCTAGCCTGAGGATTTCCATCAATAAGAAATCGCCTTTCTGTTGAAATGAATCTTTTCCTCTGAACTTGACTGGCCTGTGTGCCCTGGCTATTTGCTTTTTCTGTGCCTCAGAAAAACTCAAACAGCTAATAATCAGCAATGATCAAATGTGCAGACAGCACACTGAATCAGGGAGCTCAGGTCTTGTGATTTCTTGGAAAGGACGTCTTTAGGTCACTGTTCTATCAGATTTTCTGACCGCCTTTTCAAAAATCGAGATCAGACCTTCTCGGTACTGAAAACCAAAGTCCTATTTACCTTGACTTTAGAATCCAAACTCCCTTCCAAACATCACAATCCACTGACTCCCTCCACATTTCTCACTGTCTCGGGAAGGCAGCCAGCATCAGCAATGGACCCTTCCATCCCCAGGTATGATCTCTTCCAAACTCCTCCACAGGCAGAACATACAGAGGCATAAACACATGTACCAAAGATTCCAGAACAGCTTCTGCTGTTATTTGTATTCTGAACGGACCTCTCAAATTTTTAATTTAATGTTGACCTCGTTCTTTGTACACCTACAATGCAGCTGTAATACAGCATTCCTTGCCCTGTTCCATTAGCCTCATGCACTCTGGATGATCTGCCTGTATCACACTCCAAACAAAACTTTTCACTGTACCCTGGTACATGTGACAAGACTAAAGCAAATCAAAGATTACCAGGTACTGTTACATTTTGTCACAACTGCTCATCCTGATCAAACAGAAATGAGACCATACAAAATACAAACAGGATTAGGCTGAATCTCTCAAGCCTACTCTGCCATTCAACAGGATCACAGCTGACTTCACACCCTTTTCCCCTCACCCTTGTTTCCCCGTCTGATCAAGAATCCAATGGGCTCAGCTTTCAATGCATGTGAGCAAGCTCTCTGTGGCGTGGAGGGACAACAGGAGTGAGATACTGAAACTGCATGATCAGCCACGATCATACTGAATGGTGGTGCAGGCTCCAAGGACTGAATAGCCTGCACACATTTTCTGTGCTTCTAAATGTGGGGATAGCCTAGACTCTCACAGCTCACAAAGTGCCCTGATGTACAGGAACAGACAGATACAGAGAGAGAGAGACACACACACAGAGACAAAGGGGTAATGCCACATTAGGACAATACTGCGAGAACAGCACATTTCTGAGGCAGGGATTATGAGACAGAATCTGGGAAAGCTCCCTCCCAGTTTGTTCCCAGTGTGGACATATTCAGTGGCTGCTTCAGGACAAATGCAGAGAGAGAGAGGACACTGGAGTGGGAGAGGGAAGGCAGGGAGGATTGCAGTTTCTGAACTGTCTCAGCCTTTTGCAGAGCTGCCACTTGGACAGCTAGACATGAGGAACTGGCTGGAGACACTGCACTCTCACTCCAAGGACACTCAGTGACTTGGGATCTCAAAATCTCTTCCTGCCAGCTCGCCACATCCTCAAGCACTGTGACAATCCCATCCACAGGAATCATTCCTTTAAGGGAGAGGACTGGGGATTTGCGGGGGGGGGGGGAGAAGAGGGGGGTGGCTGTACACAGTAAGATCCCACAAACACCATTGGTGGGGGGAACAAGGGGCAGTTGATCCCTTTCCCCCATTGTCTGGGTGAGGGTCCCTTCTAAGGGCTGACAGGGGGGTGGGTGTGGACAGGGACAAACCTGGCAGGGGTCAGTGAAGACAAGACGCGGGTGAGGGAGGTGTGTGTCGTTTGCTGGGCGAGGGAACACGGTCTCTGCCCCAGGACCCCAGGTTTGGGTACAGCAGCGTAGTCAGCCTCAACATCTTCCCCAGCAACACCTCTCCGACTCTGGGCTGAGCGAGAGAGAGAGAGAGAGAGCGCGCAGGCCATTCGGCCCCACGGCTGTGGGCTGCCCCACGGGTGGTCGATCTCCCCCCCCCCCCCCCAGACCACAGTGGGGGGATCTCCAGCGCTCAGTTAAGCTTTCACACTGCTCCCCCCCCCCCCCCCTCCCTCTGCTGGGCTGCAAAGTCTACTTGCAGCCTTCACATCTGAGCTGGGGACTCCGGTTAAACCATCCGCCCGCACAAAGAGACGGAGGAGCTCATTATAAATCACTCCCAACTAGAGGAGCTGTGCAGTTTACCGTCTCCCTCCTCCCCCCACCTTTCCTGACCCTCTCCCCATCCTGGGATAAGCGGAAAATTAAACTGGGAGCTGTCTGACACAGTGAACAGCCATGGAAATTCCAAGGGCTGAAGGCAATCCCTGTTCCCCTCCTCTGACAAACCCACACTCTCTCTCTCTCACACACACACGCACACAAAGAACCAGACATTCCCATACAGCCTTCAGCTTAATTCTTCTGCAAAAGTTTGCTGGCAACCAGAGGCAGCAACTTCGGCTGGGCTGGGGAGGGAAGAGGAGCAAGACAGGTCCCCACAAAACTGTTCGGTCACTTACCCAGAAGAAAGTCCGAGCGAGCTGTGGGATGCGGGAAAGAGGTTCCAGGACAGGCGAGCAATCAGTCCCCCAAAAACTCACCACTCTCAATGAGGATACTGCCCACTTGCCTCAGTCCCAACTTTGCATCTTGCCGTGCCCTCCCCCTTCCCCATCTCCCCTGTCACTTTTAACCGCTTGCCCATTGGTGTGTCAGGAGATGATCAGAAACAGCAGCCAACCAATAGCGAGGAGCCCCCTCCCCAAAAAAAACCACACACACACAAACTCCTGCCCCAGAAAAAAAAACGTCCCCTTTGTCTGCTTTGTTGGGAGTCGATCGGGAGTGGAGTTGCATTTCACTTTGAGAACACACACGTCAAAAATAAAATTCACAACTTCATTTTCAACTCTGGTTTGATCAGAGCATCCGTCCAGTCCGGAGAGCCCCTCACTGGAATAAAAGCAAAGATACCAAGGATGCTGTAGCTCTGAACCAGTCCCTGGACGAATGGTGGGGCTCTGGAGAGCAGAGAGACCTCAGGGTTCAGGTATATGTCCCAGGAAGACAGGGTGGTTCATGAGGCACTGAGCACACTTGCCTTCATTGCTCAGACCTGTTCACAGAGTCATTGGGATGTACAGCACTCCTCCATACCGTTAACCATGAACCCAGTCCCATTTGCCAGCATTTGGCCCATATCCCTCTCGATTCACATGCCCAGGAGAAAGTGAAGATGCTGGAGATCTGAGTTGAAAAGTGCGACGCTGCAAAAGCACAGCAGGTCAGGCAGCATCCGAGGAGCAGGAAAATCGATGTTTCAGGCATAAGCCCTTCATCAGGAAAGTTACTGATTCCTGATGAAGGGCACATGCCCAAAACGTCGATTCTCTTGCTCCTTGGACGCTGCCTGACCTGCTGTGCTTTTCCAGCACCGCACTTTTCAACTATTCAAATACCCATCCAGATGCCTTTTAAATGCTGTAACTGTACCAGCCTCCACCAATTCCTCTGGCAGCTCATCCCATACACACACCACCCTCTGTGTGAAAACGGTGCACCTTTTAAATTTTTCCCCTCTCACCCAAAACCTATGCCCCTCTAGTTTTGGACTCCCCTAAACTGGGAAAAAGACCTTGGTGTTCAAAGTTTGTGCGAAGATTTGTAGCTCGGGTGCTCGTTGTTGTGGCTCTGTTCGCCGAGCTGGGAATTTGTGTTGCAGACGTTTCGTCCCCTGTCTAGGTGACATCCTCAGTGCTTGGGAGCCTCCTGTGAAGCGCTTCTGTGATCTTTCCTCCGGCATTTGTAGTGGTTTGAATCTGCCGCTTCCGGTTGTCAGTTCCAGCTGTCCACTGCAGTGGTCGGTATTTATTTTGGTATTTATTCTATCCATGCCCCTCATGATTTTATAAACCTCAATAGAGTCACCCCTCGGCCTCTGACGCTCCACGGAAAACAGCCCCAGCCTATTCAGCCTCTCCCTGTAGCTCAAACCCTCCAACCCTGGCAACATCCTTGTAAATCTTTTCTGAATCCTTTCAAGTTTCACGACCTGTTTGCAGTCACGCTGTGGGTCGCACTGGCAAACAATGATGGGGTGAGAGGGATCAGAGCCAATGAGATAGCAGCTCAGGAGATAGTACATGATGGAGATAGCTCAGACCCTAACACTTCTATTTGTTAACAAGGCAAGTCAAAGGAACTGTGTTCCAAATGTGATTCTATGTGCGTGGGCACATGTGCACACATGTATATCCATGTGCACGTGTCTGTGTGTATATATGCATGTGTTTGCATATAATAGTGTGTATGTATGTATCATGAGCATACACGTGTAGGCATCTTTGTGTGCACACGGTGGGGCACAGGACATTATTTCAACAACGACTTACATTTTCTCGTATCTTCAACACAATGAAGTACTTGGAGTCACTCCTGAGAAGCACTATGAAATTAACCTTGGTGCCAAGCCACATTTGGTGATATTCAGTCAGATGGCTTTGGCCACAGAAGGAGGGTTTAAAGATGTGTGTTAAAGCAGCAAAAGGGGAGGTGCAAAGAAGGATGGAATTTCAGAACTTGTGCCTTCACAATGCCAGCAGTGGTGCACCAACTGAAAGCAGGTATATTCAATAGGCAGGGACTTAAGCGACAGAGGCATGTGCGAGAAAGGACACAGATAATGAGGGATGAGACCGAGACAAATTTAAAAACACAGTACCAGATGAACAGGGATTGGTGTGCATTGGGCCATGGGTGACAAGAGTTTTGGAAAGATGAGAAATATCCAGTAATGCATGAAAATGCTTTCAAATCTCAGAAAACACAATGCTGTTGTACTTGGCTTGGTGCTCATTTTGCATTGACAGAAAATATGATGGCTTCACATTTTCCACTCTGGAACTGGCAGGGTCACAGACACTGATGTTTCCAGAGCAAGCTGTCCTAGCTCAGCCAGACAGAGGAACTGTGAAAAAGAAAAACATTCACCCAGAGCTCCAAGCTCACAGGTTCAAAGCCCAGCACAGGGATACTGACAGACGCAAAGAGAATGCAGCACCACAGCTTAGCAATGAGATGCCAAACTATTCATGTATGTAAAGAAGATCAGGGTTGGATTTATCCATGACTATCTGAAATGAATAACAGCCTTCCAAGTGGAAACATGTTCTCTCCATCTTGCTGACTGACCTTCAGAGGTTTCAGCTTCCCCACGTTCCCTTTGCTATCCTGATACCAAACACTGACAGACAAGTCAATCGTCCTGGAAGAAATCCCATCCTGCTTCCCAATACAAATCATTATGTCAGCGCTGCGCTCATCACAACTGCGAGGGGACAATTCTCACTTTGTCTCCCCATTCAGATCACAATGCCAGAAAAAAACAGCAAGCAGTCCCTACTCTCACAGCACCTTCCAAATCCAACTCCACCACCACCTATTAAAATAGGAAGTGCCGGAGACACCCAGCAGGTCTGACAACACCCGCACAGAGAGAAACAGGGTTCATGGTTCAAATCCGGTGTGACACTTCTTCAAAGAGTCTTCTTCCTCTGAAGGATGTTCAATTTGGAAGATTTACTCTGCTTCCCACTCTCTGTGGACCTTCTGAGTTTCTCCGGCACTAAACAATCATAGAGATGTACAGCACAGAAACAGACCCTTTGGTCCAACTCGTCCATGCCAAACAGTTATCCTCACCTACTCTAGTCCCATTTGACTTGCTGATTTTATTTCAGATTTCCAGCATCTGCCATCTTTTGCTGTTTGCTTTTGCATCCTGTGGGATAACAGAAGCAACTGCAGGGGAAAGACCAACACTGTTAAGTTCACCTCCAAATCACACACCATCCCGAGTTCATAGAATTCCTATTGTGTGGATATTCCTATCACATTCACACCACCCCTATGAAGAGCATCCCATCCAGACCCAGCACCCGACCTGACCCCTGCATTTCCCAAGGCCAATCCACATCACGTGCACATCCCTGGACACTATGGGGAATTTCCTGTGGCTAGTCCACCTCACCCACAAACTGAAGCTTCTGGGAGGAAACCCACACAGGCACGGGCAGCATGTGCAAACTCCACACAGACAGTTGCCCGATTCTGTATTCAAACCAGAGTCCCTGGCGCTGTGAGGCAGCAGTGCTTACCACTGTACTGATACAACTAGTTCAGAGCTCGACTTGCGAGTGGACTGGTCTTTCCTTCCTGACTGCTGGGTCAAAACCCGAAGCCCACATCCTTGCAGTCCTGTAGGTGTACCTACACCTACACAGACTGTAGGACTTCAAGAAAGCAGCTCACCCCATCACCTTCCCTTGTGATCATTCCCTTACTGGTCTTGTCAGGGACACTCACATCCCATGATTAACTTAAAAGAAAACACACAGCAGAGTGCATCTGGACGACCCTGATAGACAAGATCCTCCCCCCCCCATCACCCTGACAAACCGCCTTGTTGCTGTGTTATTTTACAATGACTTGGCTGTGAAGGATTTGGCGATCCACAAATATGCAAGCAGAACAAGTATGGAATAACCAGATGCAACAGTGAAGCATGAAAGCTGTCACGTAGCAACCTCTCGCAGAAGCACCAGCTCAAGCACAAACCCAGGCCTATAAAAGTTGCACATAAAATGGGCTGGAGATACATAAGATGATGACAGCTATCTTGGAGTCAGCTTCAGAAACTGCGAGTTTGAACAATGTCCAATTCTTCACTGAGCCAAAGAATGACTCCAAATTCTTTTTCTTAAAACAGAAAATGAAAAATAAATAGTGCTGAGCAGACAGAGTACAGACAGCGAAATGCCACAGTGCAATTGCTGGAAAGTGACAAAATACTAATTGCTGCACTTGAGTAGGTGCAAAATGGCACATAACGTTTTGGTTGGAAGCAGCATGGATAGATTTCACATCATTCAGATTGGGAACTTCATTTTTGCTTTGCAAATACTTCCTCCCTTCTCCTGTGCCTCATTCCCCTGGCCAATTGCCTGAGCTTGCGATTAAAGTACGAGAGTTTTATTGTGGCAGTGCTCATGACCTTAAACTGGTCCCAAGTGCTTCACAGCCTGCAGCCTAACTATCAAGCACCCTCACTGGGGGAGCAATCAATTTGCACACAGCAAGCTCACAGGAGCGCACGCAAACATAAGCGGGCAGATGATTTGCTTTGGTTGTCAAGAGATGCAAGGGGCTGGTGTGGGCTCGGTGGCACTACCGTGAGACTTTACACCAGAAGCTCTTGGCTTCAAACAGCAAGAGCTGGAGAAACGCAGGTCTGACAGCATCTGTGGAGAAAGAAACAGCATTAATGTGTCCAGTCGGGTATAATTCTTCCTCAGAACAGACTCTCACAACACTCTCAGTGCAGTGCTGAGGTAGCACTGTGCTGTCGGATGTTAGAACAATGAAACATATCCAACCAAGAGGGCAGAGGGGATATTAAGGACCCTGCCCATCTCAACATTTTCTCATCAACCCGTTCAGAGATGTTATTACACCCCTCTAGAACATGTGGGGCTTGAACCTGGGCCTCCTGGCTCAGAGGGAGGGACACTACTACAACACCATAAGGACCCTCAGCTAAGTGCACCTCCCTGATACCCTCAGGCGGTGATCCAAGGCCTGAATCTGCTGAGCCTCCAAAATCGCACAGGGTTGTTACACAAGATCGGGAATTTTCAGACATAAACTCACAGGCTCTGCGGCTCTAATTCAAAGAAGAAAAACCAATAGTACCTGCATTAACAGTCAGGCAGGGGCACAACAGCAGGTACAGCTTTCAATGCCATTATTCACGGGCAAGAACCAGAATGACCCACTGTCTCCCTCCTACAGAGTTAGCCCTTGTTACCCCTCACTGAGACACTGATGGGATCTTTGGATGGGGAATTCATTGCTGCAATATTGCAAGCCACTGAGCTGCTCTTGTAGCCACTGTACTGATACAACTAGTTCAGATGAGAGCTTCTGGTCAATGGGTACCCCCCCAAGGATGCTGACAGTGGGGGATTCAGTGCTGGTGATGCCAGCAGATGATGGTGATGTGGACTTGCCATTTTGGGACGCGGCCACTGTCCCAAAGCACTTGAATTACTTGAATATTACTTGCTACTAGTCAGCTCAAACCATATTGTCCAAGCATTTCTGCATCAGGGGGCAGACTGCTTCAGCGTCAGGGTGGTCTTAAAGTAGTCCTGAATGTAATCAGATAACCTCCCCACTTCCCACCCTTGATGAAGATGGGGAGAGATGAAGCAGCTGAAGATGGTTAGGCTGAGGACACTAACCTGAGGAAGAGCTGCAGCGAAGGCCTTGAGCTGAGATGACTGACCTCCAACAACCATGACCACCTTCCTGTGTGCTCGGGGAAAATCCAGGCCACAGCCCCGTCATCTCTACCAAGGGTATGTGAAGCAGGCAGGTCTGAAATGCTTACTCCGAGGCAGAATAGGCATTGAACCTCGGAGACAGTTGCTGTGGTTACAAACACACGTCCATGCGTATTTGTGGTCAGGGGGCTATGGATAGGGCTGATCAAAGCTCCCATGGCCTTTCCATGTGGGAGGAAACTAGAGCATCTGGCAGAAACCCACACAGACACGGGGAGAATGTGCATCGTCGATACAGACAGTCAGGCGTAAGTGAAGACTGCAGATGCTGGAGATCAGAGTTGGCAGTGTGGTGCTGGAAAAGCACAGCAGGTCAGGCTGCATCCGAGGAAAAGGAGAATCAACGTTTCGGGCAAAAGCCCTTCATCAGAATATAGACACTCACCCGAGGTGGAATCAAACCCAGCTCTCTGGTGCTGTGAAGTAGCATTGTAAACCACTGAGCCACCGTGCCATCTAAGAGAGGTAAACAGGACAAAATGCAAACCATTCAACACCCTGCAATTAAAGAACACCTCCATCGTAATAAAACATGTCAAAATGCTTTACCGGAGAGCTCACAAACAACATTTGAGACCAAGTCACTATGCAAGTATTCAGGCAGGTAACTAAAGGTTTCAGTCTACATGGTAGGTTTGAACAAGTTTCTTGAAGGAAAGGAGGAAGAGAGAGAGAGAGTGAGAGTGAGACAGACAGACAGACAGACAGAGATAGTGAAAGACAGCAAGTGTGAGAGAGAAAGTGAGAGATAAAGACATAGAGAGTGTGAGAGAGACATAGAGAGATAGTGAGAGTGAGTGAGACAGGCAGAAAGAGAGTGGTTGCAGACGCTCGAGCCCATGCAGGTGAAGACACAGCCATTGGGGTAAGCTGAAGAGGTCAGAGAGACAAGAATGCAGAGACCTTGGAGTATCCGGAGGCTGGAGGACATTACAGTGTGACAGGAGGAGTGATACCACATAGCAATTTGATAATAAGGATGAGAGCTTTAAAGATGAGGTTCCCCATCAGTGAGGGGTGCCAATGCAGGTCAGCAAGCCATCAGATAATCGTTCAGTGGGATTTTGTCCAAGTTTGGGTGGATGCAGAGGTGTTCTGAATGAGGTCATACTTATGGAAAAGGCCAGTCAGCAGAGCACTGGAATAAGTGAATCTCCAGGCAGTAAAGGCTGGGCTGAGGGATTCAGCAGCAGATGAGTAAAGAGATGGGTTTGGATCGAGAGGTTTAACTAAGTGGTTTCGGTGATGCAGAGAATATTCACCATCATCCTTATAACTCATGTAGTTCCATAGAAGCTGAACAAGTCAATTTTCGCACTGACAATATACAATGACAAAGACAAAACGCATTTTATAAATACATTTATTGTAAGACATATCACCAATTTCAACATAACATCTCCACTTATTGCAGCTGTAAATAAATATAATTTGGAGTTTCTGATTGTCAAAATCAGCCCAGCAGCTCTTGTACCCCAATGCATTTCTACTCGGCTCCCCATTGACCCTCTTCCTCTTGGCCCCTGCAGTCATTCAGACAACACCCAGTTCAAATTTCACAAGCTTTTCTCCCAGAGTTGCCAGACAATTCGGACTGAAAGCTCTTCGTGTCACCCATGTGAATGACTGCAGCTCTTCGGTTTTTGAGGTTGTTTCTCTGAAATGAGAAGATGGAGTTTCCTGGCTTTTCTCGAGCAGGGTCATGCAATTTCCAACCCCAGCACTCGAGTACTGCACTGCAGCTTGGAGAATCAGCTTTGCCTATGCTTCTGCCACATGCGCAGTGTCCAAAACAAGAACACCTCAGGTGGGTGTTCGTGATGTGAACAAACGTCAGCCTGCACCCCTTTCCTTTTCCACCACCCACCGTCTGCTTGCTGCCCTTCCTGGTTTTGGTTTTCGAAGATTGCACTTGGCCCCACCGCTCCAAGTGGTAGCCCAGCCCATTCCCCCCACCCCACCCCGGCCCGGATCACCAGCTTTCAGGCAACGTCTGGCATCGGAGGGAGGCCGGCTTCCCCTTTCCGCCCATGGTGTTGCGTCCTGCGGTGGATCCGCCTCAGTCGCAGCAGGTAGAGGAGGATGGACAGGAGGACAACCAGGAAACAGCCAAAAAATACATAGTGGTTGTTGACGAAGGAGGAGCCCCTCCAGTGTGCGTGGTTCCCTTTGAAGTTGTCCAGTGGAATGTCCCTGTTGGCATGAAGGCAAATAGCGTGAGAATGCCAGCCAGTGCAACACCATCAAGCAGGGGAGCAGACAGGGCCTTGGGGAGAGGCTGCTGCAGCGTCTAAAGGCCCATGTCACACTCCCGGTTTGTAGGGTCTTGGTTGGGAAGGGTTGAGCAAGAGGTCCTCAATTAAATGGGGACAGAGACCTTCTGGCTTGTCAATTTCAAAGATGGTAGCGCCCCTGCACTGACAGGAAGAACTTCCCCAACTTCAGGACAAGCCCAAAGTGCTGTGCAGCCAATGAGGTACTTCTGAAGAGTAGTCACTATGGCGACTATTCGCATATACAACAAAGGCCCACAAACAGCAAGTTGGTCACGCTCAGGTAATTCTCCTGCATCCTGACACTGCTGAAGGAACAGGACTCTGGACAGTGGGGAAGAACTTCAGACAGTGCCGTGACCATCCGACAGGGGAAAGCAGGGCCTGTTTGGATTCACATCTCAGCCCAAAGATGGCACGAGTGCTCACTCTGTCCTCAGCCAGCACTGGATGTTTTAAATGAGACTTCATCCTCAAAGTCTGAAGACTGGGTTTTGACTCTGCGGCGGGTCGGTTCCCCACTGGGGTCACGGCTGATTGGCCAGCCAACCAGACCAGGAGGAAAACAATACCTTCACTTGGAGGCCTGGCATTTGGGAAAAGGCTGGGGTGCACCCCAAGAGCTGCTTGGGGTGCAAACAGATCACATCAGAAGGGGCTGGCTTTAAAATCTACACAGATTCAATTCTCATCTTTTAACTTCCTTAGTGCAAGAGCAGATAATCAGAACGACAATAAAGGAAGGTCAGTCCGAGCTCAGTGTGGAATTGTGACGGGGAAGACATGCCATCATATTATACCCATGGCTTTGATAGAAACACAGCTATTACAGGCAGGACGTAGATGGGCGAATTGGCTATCAGTCTCACCTCAGGGGTAAATACCGTGTCCTGTAGAGAATTGCCCCCAGTGTCCACTGAACCTCCTTGTCATAAACCAGCTGAGCAGTTTTCAAGTTGGTGTAGTTGACGGGGAAGGAAAATCCGCTGTGCAGAACCTCATACATCCAGGCGGACTTAAAACACTGATACCTAGAGCAAACAACAGCATTTTCACACAGGGAAGGAGGACACAAGCATCAGCTCAGAATGTCAGCCAGGCTGTACTGCGCTTTTCCAGCTCTGATCTCCAGCATCTGCAGTCCTCACTTTCTCCTGTACTACTTCATACAAAGGCAAGTGGAAATCAGCAACTCGACCTCCCCATCCATTCAAGGGGTTCACTCAAACCTTCAAGACTGTGACTGATATTTGGTGAATTCAAGCCAAGTGAAAAAGGTAGGGAAACGGAGCTGATGTGAAACGTTGTGATATATTTTTATTTGGAGTCTTGGATACAGAATTAGCAATAAATGGGACCTCAGTGTTCAGCTCCATGAAGATCTGATCTGCTTTTTTAACCATAAAGCCATTTCAGACAGTGAACTAAAGACAAAAGTCATGTTACTGCAGATCAGCGTCTCAACAAGTGACCTTGTGAAATAGTTCCTGCTTCTTGCTGACCTGAGTTTTGGAGGCCTATAGAAACTCAGGTGACTGGGGCAATATGCAGGTTCAGTCCAGAAGCCAAGAGCCTCACCTACACAAGGGCAGGTGAGTTTGTGGCAGTCTCCACAGCAAGAGGGTTGGAAAGAAGTGCCAAGCTGTTTGAGCAAGTCAAGTCAACGGGGCTGGGAAAGCCCTTAGCTTTTCTGAGGGTTCAGTCAGTGAGTTCGCCTGGGTGTCTCAGGGAAACGGAATCACATCTAGTGTACATGCAGAACGTCACTGAGAGGAAATGCTTGCCATCTCATCAGCTGTAGTGAAAACAGGAGTGATCCTTCACTGAAATGAGATTTTGTCAAGGATCTTGCTGGGAAAAGGACTGGATCTCTTTGGTGTTCATGCTAAGCTCCTCCTACCGTGAGAAATTTCTGTTACATCGTGAACAGTTATTGACAAACCACTGAGGTAACCAAGTTGCAAAAATTAAACTTATGGTCCAGCAAGCTGGGTTTCACACAAGATCTGGCTCATTCAGAAAGCTCATAACTGGGATCACAACAAAATCAAGAACAACCATGACTTAACTGAAGTATGGAAGGGGCGCACAGCCCCAAGATACATTCCACTATTCCTGAAGGGATCATCTTCACCTGGAACTCATTCGTTACCTCCAATGGTAAACAGAAAAACGGCAGCAAGGGAATTGATGGCCAACTGGCAAGCACATTAGGCAGAGTTGAGTGTGTGGTGCTGGAAAAGCACAGCAGGTCAGGCAGCATCCGAGGAGCTGGAGAATCGACATTTTGGGCCAGGGCCCTTCATCAGGACTGAGGCTTTTTAGCCGATGGGGTGGAGAGATACATGAGAGGTGGGTGGGCCTGGGTTGGAAGGGGGTGGGGGTGCAGGAGGTAGCTGAGAGTGCAATTGGTGGACAGAGGTGGGGGTAATGGTGATAGGTTGGAGAGGAGGGTGGAGCGGATTAGATGTGAAGGAAGATGAACAGGTCATGAGGGCGGTGCCAAGTAGGAAGGTTGGAACTAGAATAAGATGGGGGGGTGGCGGGGTGGAAATAAGGAAACTGGTGAAATCCACATTGATGCAGTGTGGTTGGAGGGTCTCAAGGCAAAAGATGAGGCGTTCATCCTCTAGGCATTGCATGGTGTGGCGATGGAGGAGGCCCAGGACCTACATGTTCTTGACAGAGTGGAAGGGGGAGTTGAAATGTTTGGCCATAGGGCGATGGGGTTGGTTTGTGCAGTTGTCCCGGAAATGTTCTCTGAAGCACTCTGAAAGCAACCAACCCCACTGCCCCATGGTTGAACACTTCAATTCCCCCTCCCAGTCCGCCAAGGACATGCAGGTCCTGGGCCTCCTCCATTGCCACACCCTCACCACCCAACGCCTGGAGGAAGAACACCTTATCTTCCACCTTCAACCAGTTTCACCAGTTTCCTCATTTCCCCTCCCCCTGACCTTCTCCCAGTTCCAACCTTCCATCTCAGCACTGCCCTCATGACCTGTCCATCTTCCTTCCTACCTATCCACTCCACCCTCCTCTCCAACCTATCACCAATACCCACACCTCAGTCTATCTGTCGCACTCTTAGCTACCATTCCCCCCCCCCACCCCAGTCCCAACCCGCTCTCATTTATCTTTCCACACCCTTGGCTCACAAGCCTCAGTCCTGATGAAGGACTCTTGCCTGAAACGTCAATTTTCCTTCTCCTCAGATGCTGCCTGATGTGCTGTGCATTTCCAGCACCACACTCTCGACTCTGATCTCCAGCCTCTGCAGTCCTCACTTCCTCCAAGTAAATTAGGCATCCAAATGTTGATAATCACCAACACGAACAAACCAACACACCCCAACGATTTTCAACATCATTACCTTCTTTGAATGGCCCCCCTGTCGAAATCAGGCCACTTTCATCATTCCTTCCCTGCCCAACCAGCCACAGTGTGTTTTATCTACAAGAAGCACCCACCAATTATCCTTCAACTCGTCCATAACCTCAACCCTTTCTTTCCTCCATCAAGGTTTTCGTCATCTGATGTTCCCTGCACTCATCAAGGCTTCAGCCTGTGCAAGCTGTTTCTCCATCTCAAGCCTTCACACCCACACCAAATGCCCTCTTAGCCTTTACAGAGAACATTCAGAGCTAATGCATACTGTCCACACATTGGCAATCTTTGTGAATTTCAGTGAACTGTATCATTACACTGGCAAAGCCTAAGAACTCATTGGTGTAAAGATTCACTTGTCAGCACAAAGTTCATATTTGGGAGATGGACAGGGAGGCAGATGTATAGAGACACCACCATATGTGAAGATCCCTCCAAGTCACCCACCATCCCTAATTGTAGCAAAAGCACCATGCCTTGACTGTTACTGGACCAAAATCCTGCAAATCCCTCCTCAGAGCACTTGTGGTTATACCCACACCACATGGACTACAGAAGCAGCTCACTATCACGGTCTGAACAGTAACAGTCAACCAGCTTCAGACTTGGCAGAGAAGTCTCATGAGTAATTTAACCAATGTACATGGATTTTAGTAAGGCATTTGATAAGGTTCCCCATGGTAGGCTTATGCGGAAAGTCAGGAGGCATGGGATAGAGGGAAATTTGGCCAATTGGATAGAAAACTGGCTAACCGGTCGAAGGCAGAGAGTGGTGGTAGATGGTAAATATTCAGCCTGGAGCCCAGTTACAAGTGGAGTTCCGCAGGGATCAGTTCTGGGTCCTCTGCTGTTTGTAATTTTTATTATTGACTTAGATGAGGGAGTCGAAGGCTGGGTCAGTAAATTTGCAGATGATACGAAGATAGGTGGAGTTGTGGACAGTGAGGAGGGCTGTTGTCGGCTGCAGAGGGACTTAGATATGATGCAGAGCTGGGCTAAGGAGTGGCAGATGGAGTTCAACCCTGCCAAGTGTGAGGTTGTCCATTTTGGAAGAACAAATAAGAATGCGGAATACAGGGTTAATGGTAGGGTTCTTAGTCAGGTGGAGGAACAGAGGGATCTTGGGGTCTATGTACATAGATCTTTGAAGGTTGCCACTCAGGTGGATAGAGTTTGTAAGAAGGACTATGGAGTATTATCGTTCATTAGCAGAGGGATTGAATTCAAGAGTCGTGAAGTGATGTTGCAGCTGTACAGGACTTTGGTTAGGCCACAGTTGGAGTACTGTGTGCAGTTCTGGTCGCCTCACTTTAGGAAAGATGTGGAAGCTTTGGAGAGGGTGCAGAGAAGATTTACCAGGATGTTGCCTGAAATGGAGAGTAGGTCGTACGAGGATAGGTTGAGAGTTCTCGGCCTTTTCTCGTTGGAACGGCGAAGGATGAGGGGTGACTTGATAGAGGTTTATAAGATGATCAGAGGAATAGATAGAGTAGACAGTCAGAAACTTTTTCCCCGGGTACAACAGAGTGTTACAAGGGGACATAAATTTAAGGTGAAGGGTGGAAGGTATAGGGGAGATGTCAGGGATGGGTTCTTTACCCAGAGAGTGGTGGGGGCATGGAATGTGCTGCCCGTGGGAGTGGTAGAGTCAGAATCATTGGTGACCTTTAAGCGGCATTTGGATAGGTACATGGATGGGTGCTTAATCTAGGTTAGAAGTTCGGCACAACATCGTGGGCCGAAGGGCCTGTTCTGTGCTGTATTGTTCTATGTTCTATGTTCTATGAAACTGCCACAGAAATGTTTAGAGTGAAACTGGTTCCCGTTCTCAATGCATTTGGTGCAGAGATTGGACAACAAGGGTAAACTGAAACCCTGGAACAGCACTTCCTAACCTAGAGATGATCAAATTCATTACATCTTGATCGTCTGGCTGAAGACTGATGTAAAGAACAGATGTGATGATTGACCATTCTGCCCTCCTGTCTCATTCCACCACAAGTCAGGTTGCTCACCATTCTCTTGGTTGGACAGTCAACAGTCAATTGGTAGGAGCCGTGTCAGTTGACAAATGGAACAGTAAGGGGCTTGTGCACAAGGGAGATCGTCTGTAAGCACTCAGGAAAAGTGCCACCCTGGATGAGTTTGACATGCAGCCACTTCATGATCATAGAGGACATATACTTACTTGAGTCTGTGGAGGTCCGCATGCCTGGAGTACAAGCCCCGCTCAAAACGGTCCTTCAGAACTGCCCACTTGGTTACACAATAATCCTGCAGAGTCAACACAACCTTATATAGTGCAGCACAGTCCAGGCCATTCAGTCTATCTTGTCTGTGCAGGACTCCCCAAGAGCAAGCCAGTTTGTCCCACTGCACTGCCCAGTCTCACTGATTCTTTCTCTTCATCAAGTTTTTAATCATATGATGGTCCCTCCACTTATCGAACTTCAGCTACTGAAAACAGTTTCTCCATCTAAACCCTTCATCCCTACATCCTTTTGGGGCAGCACGGGTGGCTCAATGGTTAGCATTACAGTCTCACAGCGCCAGAGACCTGGGTTCAATTCCAGCCTCGGGTGACTGTCTGTGTGGAGTTTGCACATTCTCCCTGTGTCTGCATGGGTTTCCTCCAGGTGCTCCAGTTTCCTCCCACAATCCAAAAAGGTGCATGTTGGGCGAGTTGACCATACTAAATTACCCATAGTGTTCAGGGATGTGTAGCTTAGGTGCATTAGTCAGGGGGGAATGGGTCTGAGTGGGTTACTCTTCGGAGGGTGTCAGTGTGGACTGGTTGGGCCAAAGGACCTGTTTCCACACTGTAGGGAATCTAGTCTAATCTACACCAAATGCCTTCTCACCTTCTTGATTCTGTCCAGACATGTGCAAGGTTTGTGGATCTCAGTGAACTGGATCATTACAATGGCAAAGTCTTGGACTTGCTTGACAAAAACATTCACTTGGCAGTGGGAAGCTCACATCTGGGAGTGACACTGAACCCAAGTGACCAGTGGACACAACCTTCCAAAATCACGAGCTAGTCAGTGTGGAACTGAACAGATCTGTGGGGATGTTATTCACGGGCCTGTACTATCCCAGCTGCTCCTGATGAACTTAACTCAGAGCAAGGGTCTGAGCCCTGCTCCACAAAGCTCAAGTTAAACACTCTTCACAGAGGATGGTGGTTAACAGTCTGACGCATTTCCAATGGACATCAATCGGCTCACAACGTGGCCCATTCAAGACAGATACATGACGATTGGGGGACAGTTCATGAGGGGGGTGACAGGCATCACCCTTTGCTCCACATCAAGCAGGAGTGAAGGCTTCGACACAACCCTCCATGAGCTACTACAGCCAGTGTGGGGATCGAATCAGTGCGATCACACTGCACACCACTCTGGCCAATGTCCCCAGCACTCTCTGACTGAGCAATAAACCACAGAGCTCACATTTGTAAAACAAGATACAGCTCAGTACCTTAGCAGCCTTAGTGAATTTAGCAACATCGTAGTCACCACCCATGCGCAAGACATCTTCAGTGCAGTAATAGAATTCGGAGAAACCGTAAAATTCACTGTTCAAATAGTCTACCGGAGGCTGGTACACCCCATTGAGCGATGTTGAAGTCTCATTGGTTTTGTTTAAGAATGGACGAATGATTTGCCGACACCAATCAAAATCTCCCAGTCCTCGCAAATACAGAGTGCGTCCGCCTTGATGAATTTCATCCTTGCTGTCAGCTGGCAAACAGGGATCCAGGTATGGGATTTCTTCTGTCAGGCCAGTCTTCTGGCCCAGTAACCTGCAGGAGAGACACGACACGTGACTTTCTAACCCTCTCATGATTGTATCTTTGCCGTCAGCTCGGCCAAAGCTTCCAGCTCTTTCTGAACCCTCATTTCATGGGATACTCGCATGGGCCAGTGCTTGGTTTGTAATCCAATATGTAATGAGTCACACCAGCTGTACCAGTGAAATCATGCCCCCCTCACTTACCCTCTTCTCAGACTTGCTGTCAAAACGGAGATCACCAAACTGGGTGACAAACAACAAGGTGGCCCTCTCACAAGATCAGGGAGTGGGCAACTGCATGGCACACCCAGTTTAGATTAGATTAGATTCCCTACAGTGTGGAAACAGGCCCTTCAGCCCAACCAGTCCACACCGACCCTCCGAAAAGTAACCCACCCAGACCCATTTCCCTCTGACTAATGCACCTAACACTATGAGCAATTTCCCATAGCCAATCCACCCTAACCTGCACATCTTTGGACTGTGGGAGGAAACCGGAGCATCCGGAGGAAACCCACGCAGACACGGGGAGAATGCCTGTGTGGAGTTTGCACAGTCACCCAAGGCTGGAATCCGAAGCTGGGACTTTGGCGCTATGAGGCAGCAGTGCTAACCACTGAGCCACTGTGCTGCCCTTTAATGTGGATAAATGTGAGCTTATCTGCTTGGGTAGCGATGACAGAAAAATGGACTCTTACCTGAGTGTCAATGGATTGGGAAAGGGGAGGTGCAAGGAGACATGGGTGTCCTTGTATTCGAGTGACTAAAACTCAGCACGCAGCAGAAAGAAAATGGTACAGAAACAAAAGAATTGCTAGCTAAACTCAGCAAGTCTGGTAGCAACCTTGGGAAGAAAGCAGAGTTAAAGCTCTGAGTCCAGTGACTCTTCATCAAATGGTATATTAGCCTTCATAGTGAGAGGATTCTCATCTTCCTGCAGTTGTACAGGGCCTTACTGAGACTGTGTATAATTTTGGTCCCCTTACCTGAGGAAGACTGTTTGAACAGAATAAAGGATTGCTTCTTGCGATGGCAGGACTGAGGAATGAAGACAGACTGGATCAGATGGGAAAAAACTTCACTGGGGCTTGGAAGAAGCCTATACTTGACAGGATAAGAACGGGAATGATGTTCCTGATGTGTGGGGAGTACAGAGCCAAGGATCACAATCTAAGGTTACGAGGGCAGGCCACTGAGAGTGGTGAGCCGATGGAATTCTTTGCCACAGAAAGTGGTTGTGGTTAAAACATGAACTGTTTTTGAGAAGCAGCTTGATGTGTGTCTTCTGGCTAAAGGGATCAAAGGGTGTTGGGAGGAAGTGGGAATAAGGCTCAGAGTTGGATGATCAGCCGTGATCATCCTGAATGTCACAGCAGGCTGGAAGGGCCGACTCCAGCTCTTCACCATGTCTCGAAGCAGTGCCTTAAACACCAGAGCTCCGGTCTCACAATCCAAACTCAAGACTTGATGTACGGGTCACATCACACACGATGGTCTAGTGTTTCAGACACACAGGCATAGGAGTGGCAGTGCAAAAATAGGCCACTTGGCCCGACTGGCCGTGCTATCATTCTGTTGGTTATGTGGCTGCAAAGCACACTAGGGTAGCCTGATCTTAACTAAGATGCTATATAAATCCAAACTTTATTCTCTCTTCACAGGATGAGAATGGGTTCAGCTGGAAGGAAGCCTGGTGGAAAATGGAGCACAGGTCTGGAGAAGTGACTGGCCTATTTCCATGCTGGAAAATGGGAGGCGATTCTCAGTCGTTTCAAATGAAAAGTCAAACCTTGCCCACATGTGGCTCAAGTACCTGTTGGTCAGCGTGATCTTGTGGACAATGTGCTCCTCATAGCGCTTTCTAGCAGCGTTCCCACCGAAGCCCAGGAAGGTGGTGACATAGACACGGTATATGTGCTCCGTGTGATGGGCATCACAGCCCAGGTTGAACTCTGCCAGCAGGTTCTTGGCCAACTCTTCCTGCACAAAAGGAACCAAGTTCATTGATAAAGCTTCCAAGATCTGCTGTCCATCACAAGCTGTGTTCAGGACAGTTACAGCACAAACACAACATTCAATCAGCAAACAGCAGGCGACAGGTTTTAAGCAGGAATTCAGCCAAGCAGCTCTTTCCTGGAGCAGGAGGAATTACACAGCAGATAAAATGTTCAAGGACGAATTAAAACTCTGATGAATTTCATTTGAGGTAATGAAAATGAGACAAATTTCACTTGAGCAAGATCCTGTAGCAACATCATAATTTTTTTCTTCCTGAAGCCTCCAGTGCAAATATCCTGCATATATAACCTGCTAGGAATGTGCACCAATAGTGGCATGATGGACACTACAGTTTATCTCTGTCAGCAACGACATTTAAAGATTCAGAAAGGAACAAAGGAGGAGGAAATAGGGTGTCAAGTCTGTGAGGGGAAGAGAATGAAAGATTGGACCAAGTGGGAGACAAGGAAGACAAGGAATTTTAAATCCCAGAGATGGAACAGTTTTAACTTGCTGCTTCTGCACCCAGAATGGTTGTCTGTCATCTGCCGTTACAAGCATATTGTCATTAACAAGGTCCTTGCACTTCTCGTCATGAGCCCTAACGTTCTGAGATAGGCTGACAGGGCAATTAATCCACAAACCCAGCAAGTCTTCAAAACTGACAGGACATTTGAGGATGACATTCCATTAAATGAAGAAAAGGGATTAATTGAAAAACTTAATGACAAAGGCATAAAGCACAGAAACAGACATTTCGGTTCAACCAGCCTAAGCCAACCATAATCCCAAACTAAGCTAGTCCCACTTGCCTGCACCTGCCCCATATCACTCCAAACATTTCCAATTCACGGACTTACCTCAATGTCTTTTAAATGTTCTAACTGTACCCACATCCACACTGACCTTTCCGATACCCATAATTATATTATAAACCCCTACAAGGTCAACTCTCAATCTCCAATGTTCCAGCGAAGAAAAATCCCAGCTTCTCCAAATAACTCTAATCCTCCAATTCTGACAATATCCTGGGAAATCTCTTCTGAACTCTACCCAGCTTACTAATATCTTCCGATAACAGAATTGGACACAATACAGATGGTTCTGCTATAATACGTGTTTCTTCAGCGTGAATTGGCTCTAATGCGATTGAAGAATTTAGACTTACTTGGAGAATGCAAACCTTCCTGACGTTTACTGGTTGTAACACCATCCCAGCCCCATTAGTTTAAATGGTATGGCAATTGTACGATTTTCTGATAATGCGAGATTGCACAACAACAGAACGATCATGTTATATCAGAACTGACTGTAGTCCAGAACAGGTCTCACCAATGCCCTGTACAACATTCCAGCTCTCATACTCAAAGGTTTGAGCAATGAAAGCAAGTGTGCTAGACACCTTCTTCACCACTCAATCCATACATGACATAGACTTACAGTCATAGAGATGTACAGCAAGGAAACAGACCCTTCGGTCCAACCTGTCCATGCTGACCAGATATCCCAACCCAATCGATTCCCACCTGCCAGCACCCAGCCCACATCCCTCCAAACCCTTCCTATTCATATACCCATCCAGATGCCTCTTAAATGTTGCAACTGTACCAACCTCCACCACATCCTCTGGCAGCTCATTCCATACACGTACCACCCTCTGCGTGAAAAAGTTGCCCCTTAGGTCTCTTTAATGTCATTCCCCTCTCACCCTGAACCTATACCATCTGGTTCTGGACTCCCCGACCCCAGGGAAAAGACTTTGTCTATTTACCCTATCCATGCCCCTCATGATTTTATAAACCTCTATAAGGTCACCCTTCAGCCTCCGACACTGTAGGGATTACAGCCCTTGAGAGAACGCTCTAGGTTTACAGCTCATGGTGCTATGTCTTTGTTCCCTTATGCAGCCAATTTGGGCATTAAAAAGTGTGCCTGCTTTATAAGTCACTTCCAAGGGGATTAAAGAACGTATCAGGCCCACAGCATTTGGGCAGGGGGCTTCGCATGGTTTGAAAACAGAGCTTCCAACAGAGACTATTCCAAGTTCGCTTAAACAAAAGCCACTGGCCTCTCTTATTCATCAGTGAACGATTTTTCCTTCCACTTGTGAGTTTGCAGAGAGCAACTGGGTCTCATGGGTTAGCTCATGAAGAGAGATTCCACAAAGTGGCCTTGCATTTCTCACAACCTCCACCATCTGAAAAGAACTGATAAAGGAACGTGAGAGAATCTGTTTCAACGAGTGGATGGGTTACAGTCGGACAAAAAGGACAGAACATTCATCGCAGAGTCAAGCAATTTTGAAGAGAAGTTAATTGACATTCCTGATGCTAAACTTGAAACTCGACTTCAGAAAGAGCAGATGCCAGCTCAATGAGTCAACTTCCTCCCTGGTGGATTGCTCAAGCAATCATTCTTCCTGCGTGAGTTGAGACAGGGAATGCTTCAGGATTATGAACCATGTCAGGGATTATTGCATCACTGGGAAACATTTTTTTTTGCATGCACAAGTGCTGGTTCATGCCTCACTCTGGCTCCCTGCTTGAAGCTGAAGCCCACTGTGCTGCCCCACTTCAAGCAGCAGAATGGGAACTCAATGCCTCCCATTCACACCCAGTGGGCTGATACACTCTCAGCTTGGATGGCTCCGTGGGGCCTTGTAATGTTCAAGTTTGGCTCACTCGGCAGCTTCACGCTTGACAACCCGTCATGTTTGGCCTCTGTCTTCCACACTGCTTTCAAACACACATATGTGCACGCACGCACACACCCACCCACCCACCCACAGACACAGGCTCATGTTAACGTTTCCATTCCATTCTCCACTTCCAGCCCCTGAGCTGCAGCCAGCTCCCTTCCTGACAGTTTACTGGGATCAGCTGGAAAGGGCTTCTCATCAAAAACTCATTCATCATTGATACTGTCTCAAGGAAGGCTTTCTGCTGCTGAGTACATTGAAAACAAATCAGCTACTGCAAAAGGACATTGCATCAGAGGGATCAATTAACTTCGAGACGGCAAAGCGCTCACTTCAAGGATGAGAGCGCAGGCAACAAAAGACAACAAGGAGCGAGGGCATGTCAGTTTCCAGAGAGCAGGAACTTACTGCATGAAATCGACACTCAGGAACTCCCATGCAAGGGACCCAATGACCAGGCTAAATGTTACAGAACATGGATTATAAAGGATAAAGCTCAAAATCAAAGACAAACCAAAAAAAGAAGGACAGATAATAACCTGCTGTGAAGAGGCAAAGCTTACAGTTTTGGGAACTTCATAGGCTATCTGAGTAGATACCCCTCCCATGTCCAGGACACCAGTTGTCCTCTTCCGGACAACAGCTGCCTGAGTCTCCGTACCAGGAACCTTGACTTCCACAACCGAGTCCTCACCTGTGCAAATTCATCAGAGGAAAACACGTTAGTTGCATACATTTGCTGTTTACACCTCTTTACAAACTTGGCATCCACTGTCCAATTCGAAAACCAACGGCTGGATTATACCCAGATCTCCAGTGAATTGCAGGAGCAGTTTTCTTGCAGCCAGCAGGCTAACACCACGATAAAGACCAGCACACTGCACTGCCTCTCAACCAGAAGGTGGTGCACTCAAGTCCTGCTCCATAGACTCAGGTCCAGGACCACGGGCAACACTCCAAGTGCAGTACTCGAGGGGTACTACATGGTCCAAAGAGCCATTTTCAAAAAGATCTTCAAGAGAAATCATGTCTGTTCTCTCAGGCTGAAGTAAACGATTCTGGAGCAGCTTTTGAAAGGGCACCAAGGGAGAAGCTCTCCTTGCTCTGGCTGTTCTTTATCTCTCAAACAACAAATATAAAATGGTAATAGACACATTGTTGGTGCTGGCTGTATAAACTGGCACAGATACCCATGCATCAAACATGCTCAGCAATGGGTCCAGCCCTATTCTGCGAAAACGTCATCCCCATTGTCAGATGAGTCACTGCATCCTATTGTTCAAAAGGTCAGTCAAAGATTAAATTATTAATTGTGACGTTACAGCCACAACAGCATTGTTTCACGTACATGTGAAACAGACCCCAGTTAGGAAGGTGTTAAAACATATCAGGTGGATCCCACTCTTTACAAAGCACAGATGCAAAGTTTTACCATTGCTGATGTGGTCAAATCGTCCCAGGACAAAGTTGATTCCAATCCAAGCGTAAACTCCTGAAATCATGGAAATAAAAGAAATCTCAGATTACTGCGTCAGGTTTACAAACTGCAATTATGAAAGAGAAAACCTTTACTGCTGCAATAAGTCAGTGCTAGTTATTTGGGACTGTGCGTTTTATGAAATCATTATAGAGCGAGTGCTGCTCACAGGAGGAGAGTTATCTGAAACAATTAAGAAAGTGCGTTTCTACATGTTGTTTTCAATTTGAAAACCACCAGCTGTTGGTTCCGTAAGATAAGAACTAGAGACAGCAGAAGATCATTCAGCCCCTAAGGTCTGCTCCACCATTTAATACAATCACAACTGATCTCAGCCTCAACTCCATCGTCCTTCCTGCACCCCCCAAGAACCCTTTCACCCGTTATTAATTAAAAATCTGTCCACTCCCCCACTTCTGAAATCTATTCAGTGCACATTCTTTGATGGCCTGTCACATATTTTTAAAACTATGTTGGTCACTTTGAGCATTAATTGACATGTGTCAAAAGGTTAAGAATAATGTTTTCCAAACTTCAAAATGGAGCTCATAACTCCGTGACTGCATCAGAGTATCATGAGCAGGCAATACTGCACTTGTTTTTGAAAACTCATTTTGTCTCTTTGTGCAATCAATCCACTTGCACTCCAAGTATTCTGTGTTCTTCCATGGGGGTTAGAGAGCCACTTTCAAGGCTGGCATTTATTTGCTCTTCCCAATTGTGCTTGAACTGACTGGTACACATGGCTATTTCAGAGGGCAGTTAAGAGTCACATGCAGACCTGATGAGAAAACTGTGGCAGATTTCCTTCCCTGAAAGGACATGAGTGAACCAGATGGGCCTTTCCAACAAATAACAATGGGTATATGGCCAACACTCCGCTGGGATTTTAATTGCAATTAAAATTTCACCATCTACTAGATTAGGATTCAAACACATGTCCCCACGATCTTAGCCCAGGGCTCTGGGATTACCAGAGTACTGGTTGCACAGCACTGACCATTACACCAATGACTGCCCATTGCATGCACTGCCAAATGATTAATCCCTGTGTTATGGACGAGCTCAAATCCCCACAAAATATAAGATGATGATAGACAAGACCGCAACTTCTATTTATTTTAAAGGTAAATCTAAGGCACTGTATTCCAGATGCAATTCAATTGGTCAAACTTCTCAACTTTTAAGCAAAACAGACTTTATTTTTACAGCACAGTTAAAATACAGACAAAACAAATAGAAAAGAAAGGAGATGGCTTATCTATAACTCTATCAAAATGCTGAAATAAATAGTAGCTATATTCATTCCTACTAATTACTGTTCCAATATGGTAACATCCCATAAACACACTCTTGGCAAAGACAAATTCAGGAAAACAGACTGTCTCACATGCAATTCTCGCAGCAGGAAGAGAACCCCAGGTTTTAGCTGCTGTAGTTTCAAGACACCAGCAACTGCAGAAATCCTGGTTCTGTGGGAGCTTGATCCCACCCATTCCGGCTGCTTCCATTGTTCCAACTTGATAAAAAAAACCCAAAGCCTCACAAGCTGTTTACATTATTGGCTATCAGCAGACCAGTTTCCATCTTTGTCTCCAACTTTATTCACAGAAAAACCAGGTCAAAGTACAACTCTTAAAGCAACAGCATCACCACACTGATAAATTAAGGAATCTTCGTGATGTAAAAAGGTTGTCCGATAAAAAGACCGACACTCTGAAATGGTGCCCAATTGTGTTGGCATATTTCACATTTGGTGATGGGTGAATTAACTTGAACAGAAGTTACGATAATAAAAAGCTTGCCAAAACAGGCTCAATTTCAAACTGTCCCAAAGCTTAAGCTCCGTCCAACCAAACCTCAGGCACCAAATCTCAGACCGTTTGGGTGTGTGAGTTACAAACAAACATTCACCTTGTCTTGATGCACAGGTATCATGGTCAAACAGGCCCAGGAGCTTCAACTTGCTTTATCAGACCACATTCTGTGCCAGACCGATTCTGACTGCACAGTGGCAAATGCAGGCTACTCAATAACATGATTAAGTATCATTAAGTATCTTAAGTATCAGAATGCTGTTGGAGTGAGTAATTCTCCCAGACCTGGAGAGCACAATGCTTTAAAGTCTGCAATTGACGACATGTACACATTACCAAACTATCCTCTACTCAGGGAATTTTACAAGTGGAACAATTCTGCTTCAACTAGAAGACTTTGTTGTGCTTTTGGTCATAAACTCTATTTGCTTCGTTCGCCTGACTCAATTTAAACAGGATCTACTTCCTGAGTCAATGGACTATCTGCTTGGATAGTACACATGTTCAATACACATCTTCTAATGACACAGTAACGTCCCATAGCATATCCTGTGTGAATAACACACTGGACTGAATAAAATGGAACAAGCTGACTGCTACTGCTGCAGACTCCCCTGTTAACATTTCACCAAATGTCTCGTGCATTTGCTCAACAATTCACTTCAAGCCTCAGAACTGCTCGCCCAATCTCCCCAACAGTACTGTCATTGCTGAGTACATACCTTCTTGCTTGCCTGAAATGACTTCTGCATGTGAGTCTGCGAAGAGGAAATCAAAGTTCAGTGGAATATCTGTCCGGAGATCTTCAAGGATGGCATTTTGCTGGCTGAAAGAGCAAAATTAACTGTGGTCAACACTTGGAAAGACACTGTGTGCAACAACCACCAGAGTATGCTCTCTAATCCCCTTTCTTGAAGTGACTCAGGTGAGGCAATGTTTTGATGGGCCTCTGTTGAACATGTCTCTGTGATTAATCACTCAGTGATCTCCTGACAGTCAGGGTGTGACAGTTGAGGCTAGGTTTCTGCTGAACAGACTTCTGAAGGGGAAAATGTCCAACAGGCACCGCCAGAGCACACCTCAAAGTGGATTTCTTTTGCCACCAACCCAGCAGGAGTAATGGAGACCTCGTGTGCTGTCTCCACCATGACCCAAACTGAAATCAGCTAACTCACTGCACACCCAACACTGTGGGAAACTGCGCATGTCCTGTCGACAAAAGTCAGGGCAAACTCCTCTCAGCCAATCCCTGCCCAATCAGTCTGGGGTCCATCACAAGGAAGTACTAGAAGGGATCACTGACAGTGCTGTCTCGAGGCACCTGCAAAGGAATAAGCTGCTCACTGATGCACAGTTTGGGTTCCACAAGAGCCATCGAGCTCCTGACCTCATCACGGTCTTGGTTGGAATATGGATAAAAGAGCTGAACTCCAGAGGTGATGGTAATGCAGCATCTGACTGTGGCGGCAAGGTACCTGAGCAAAATTGGAGTCGATGGGTGTTGGAGGCAAGCTCTCGATCGGCTGGAATCACAACTAGCACAAGGGAAAATGGTCTTGGCTGCTGGAGGTCAATCAGTTCAGTTTCAAGGTATCTCTGCAGAACTTCTGCCGGGGTGTGCCCTTGGCCCAGCAACCTTCAGCAGCTTCGTTCACAATGACTCAGGTACTGAAGCAGTCTATATCTAAATGCAACAAGACCTGGACAGTAGCCAGGCATGGGATGATAAGTGCTATGTAACATTTGTGTCACACAATTGCTGGGCAATGTCCATCTCCAACAAGAAAGAATCTAAACACCTTTCCTTGACATTCAATGGCATGACCATCACTGAATCCCTTATGATCAACATCCTGGGGGTGAGGTGGTGGTCATTGACCACAAACTGAATTGGAGTAGTCATATGAATACAGTGGCTGCAAGACCAGGTCAGGGGGTTGGCACACTGCAACACGTAATTCACCTCCTGTCTGTCCAATACCTGTGCACCATCTACAAGACACAAGTCAGGAGTGTGATGAATATTCTCCATTTACCTGGATAGGTGCAGTCCAACGACACTCAAGAAGCTGACTTGATTGAGGAATGAAGGTCAAGGGCAGGAAGAACGTTTTTCACCCAGACAGTATCCTAGAGCTCACTGCCTGGCAAGGTGGTACAAGTGGGAACCACCATAACGTTTAACCAGAACTATTTAAATTAATATTTAGTGGGCCATAGTATACAAGGCGACAGACCAAGTACATGAAAAAAGGACCTCAGTAGATTGGTGCTTGATGACCAATATAAACATAATAGGCTGAAGGGCTTTTCTGTGCTGAGGAAACTCGAGGTCCCTTGAACACAATCGCTGACGTGGTTAGCACCCCATCACCACCAACACATGGCAGCTCCGGTATGTAACATCAAGATGCAATGTAGTCAATCATCAAGGTTGCTCTGACAACACCTTCTAAACCCACAAGGTCGACCACATGGAAGGACAAGGACAACAGAAACATGGGAAACCCCACCAGCTGCAAGCCCCCTACAAGCCACATGTCACCCTGCCTTGGAATAATACAGGTCATTCTGCTGTATCACCACAGTTGCGTTCCTCTGCAACCTCAGGCTATAGAAACTCGCGCTGTGGGAAACTGCTAGAGAAATCGTACTGGAGAAAATCACACTATGGAAAACCCGATATAACCATTCAGCAGAAAGTTTATGTTATGCAAAAAACATCCACAATTCACCAATCATGTTTTGGCCAATTCACACTGACGAAATGTGCGTTATAGAAGAACCGGCTGTATTGCCGTTGCTTTAGTGTCACTCAGTCAAAATCCTGGAATTACCTCCCGAGGAGCACCATGTCCATATTCAGACAATGCCTGACATGGTTAAAGGCAGCAGCTCAATGCCATTTCCTTAAAAACAACTCGGGGTGGGTCATAAATGCTGTCCCTCACAGAGACATTTGCTTCCCAATTCTGCTCTGTTACACATCTTGCTAGAGTATCAAACCAGTGCAGCAGAGGGAATGGGCCAAAGTCCCTGAGTATGGGGGAGGTTGAGGGGCTCTGGGTGCGTAAGGAGCTGAGTTTTTTTTAATGAAATAACAGAAAACCATTACTTTTCAGGTAAAACCCTCATCCCAGCCGTACACAGGATATAAAGAGGAGTCTCTCGGTGCTTCGCGTGAGGAATGTGATCTGCTGCAAAATTCAGAAGGGGTGCCAGGTAATCACTGGATTTCTCCGGTGTGGCTGCCAGCTCTGAAATTCCTGTGGAAAAAAGAAACACAACAAGAGACAATGAAGCAAAACGATTCCTTCCAAAGCAATAAATTGAGCACAGGACATGTGCTGTCATTAGAGCACTCACTGCAAGTGTTGCTATAATCCTGCTCCCTCGCTCCAGCTCAATGGCTGTCACATGACCAATTTGCATCAGTGGACCTGGACTCTTGTTAAAAGATATGACCACATCCAGGTGGACTGGTGAGTACATGATGCAGGTGGAATTTTCAAATAAAGATGAACACTGATGTTGCATCAGAGTATAATTCTCAGTCGACTGAGATCTTGTAGCCGGGAGAAATCTGACACGGGATAGTCAACACCAATACGCCAGGAACATGATTTTAACACTTCTCAGTTTGTGACTGATGACCATGCACTGTGCTCTATCAGTCCACAATGATTCAGTGCTCGGGAAAGAACGAAGGCATGAATTGCGATGAAAGTGCTGCTAAATACCCAACTTTCATGGAGGGAAAGTACAGTTAAAAGTTTGGTCCAGTGAACCCTTCCTCAGAACTGATGGTAGCCAGGAAAAGGTGTTTTTTTTTCAATGCAGAAGACAGGAAGGGATACGGAGTAAGTGATAGATGGGGATAGAACCCAAAGAGGGAACAGTTGGACAAAGGAGTGGATAACGGTCAGCTTAGGAGGGTGAATAGCTGCTAATGGGGACTATGAGTGCTTACCAATGGGTTGTGTGTAATAGCAGACCATGTGATAACAGGGCCTGGTGTGTGGGGGTTAGGATAAGGACATGGGAGAAGGTGCTTCAAGCCCTAAAATAGTTGAACTCGGTATTGAGTCCAAAAGCTCTAGCATCCCCAAACAGAAAAGAAGGTGTTGTTCTTCCAGCTTGCACTGAGCTGTGCTGGAGCACTACAGCAAGCCTGAGACAGAGATGTTGGCCAGGGAACAGGGTGCTGTGTTAAAGTGGTTGGCAACTGGACAGAGTATAGGTGTTCTGCAAAGTGGTCACCTAGTGTTACAACATGGGGTAAACTCTCCTTCTTAATTTAAAACCAGTGACACAGCAAAGATTTACCCTGTTCAGTAATCTGTGAAAATTCGAGAGGCCAAGAACTAGTTAAAGGAAAAATTAACAACCTAATTTCTTAAAGTATAATAGAGAATAACAAACTAACAACTATTTTTAAGTCCTTCCTCCAACCTGTCTTTTACCTTCCCTTCAATAATACTAGTCCGATAAAATTCCCAATTATGATTTCCAAAACCAAACTTCTAATCTCAAAACCAGGCAGCTTTCGTTTTCTCTGTAATCCTGTCTTCTTTTCTTCTCCTTAGGGCTTTCAGCTTCAGAGGTTACTGATCAATAATGGTACTTTTAAGAGAGCTATTTTTCAGGTAGTCTTTTTACATAGAACATAGAACATAGAACAATACAGCACAGAACAGGCCCTTCGGCCCACGATGTTGTGCCAAACTTCTAACCTAGATTAAGCACCCATCCATGTACCTATCCAAATGCCGCTTAAAGGTCGCCAATGATTCTGACTCTACCACTCCCACAGGCAGCGCATTCCATGCCCCCACCACTCTCTGGGTAAAGAACCCACCCCTGACATCTCCCCTATACCTTCCACCCTTCACCTTAAATTTATGTCCCCTTGTAACACTCTGTTGTACCCGGGGAAAAAGTTTCTGACTGTCTACTCTATCTATTCCTCTGATCATCTTATAAACCTCTATCAAGTCACCCCTCATCCTTCGCCGTTCCAACGAGAAAAGGCCGAGAACTCTCAACCTATCCTCGTACGACCTACTCTCCATTCCAGGCAACATCCTGGTAAATCTTCTCTGCACCCTCTCCAAAGCTTCCACATCTTTCCTAAAGTGAGGCGACCAGAACTGCACACAGTACTCCAACTGTGGCCTAACCAAAGTCCTGTACAGCTGCAACATCACTTCACGACTCTTGAATTCAATCCCTCTGTTAATGAACGATAATACTCCATAGGCCTTCTTACAAACTCTATCCACCTGAGTGGCAACCTTCAAAGATCTATGTACATAGACCCCAAGATCCCTCTGTTCCTCCACCTGACTAAGAACCCTACCATTAACCCTGTATTCCGCATTCTTATTTGTTCTTCCAAAATGGACAACCTCACACTTGGCAGGGTTGAACTCCATCTGCCACTCCTCAGCCCAGCTCTGCATCATATCTAAGTCCCTCTGCAGCCGACAACAGCCCTCCTCACTGTCCACAACTCCACCTATCTTCGTATCGTCTGCAAATTTACTGACCCACCCTTCGACTCCCTCATCTAAGTCAATAATAAAAATTACAAACAGCAGAGGACCCAGAACTGATCCCTGCGGAACTCCACTTGTAACTGGGCTCCAGGCTGAATATTTACCATCTACCACCACTCTCTGCCTTCGACCGGTTAGCCAGTTTTCTATCCAATTGGCCAAATTTCCCTCTATCCCATGCCTCCTGACTTTCCGCATAAGCCTACTATGGGGAACCTTATCAAATGCCTTACTAAAATCCATGTACACTACATCCACTGCTCTACCCTCATCCACATGCTTGGTCACCTCCTCGAAGAATTCAATAAGACTTGTAAGGCAAGACCTTCACAAATCCGTGCTGGCTGTCCCTAATCAAGCAGTGTCTTTCCAGATACTCGTAAATCCTATCCCTCAGTACCCTTTCCATTACTTTGCCTACCACAGAAGTAAGACTAACTGGCCTGTAATTCCCGGGGTTATCCCTATTCCCTTTTTTGAACAGGGGCACAACATTCGCTACTCTCCAGTCCCCTGGTACCACCCCCGTTGCCAATGAAGACGAGAAGATCATTGCCAACGGTACTGCAATTTCCTCTCTTGCTTCCCACATAATCCTAGGATATATCCCGTCAGGCCCGGGGGACTTGTCTATCCGCAAGTTGTTCAAAATGTCCAACACATCTTCCTTCCTAACAGGTATCTCTTCTAGCTTAACAGTCCGTTTCACACTCTCCTCTTCAACAATACGGTCCCTCTCGTTCGTAAATACTGAAGAGAAGTACTTGTTCAAGACCTCTCCTATCTCTTCCGACTCAATACACAATCTTCCACTACTGTCCTTGATCGGACCTACCCTCGTTCTCGTCATTCTCAGGTTTCTCACATACACATAGAATGCCTTGGGGTTATCCTTGATCCTATCCGCCAAGGACTTTTCATGCCCTCTCTTAGCTCTCCTAATCCCTTTCTTCAGGTCCCTTCTGGCTATCCTGTATCCCTCCACTGCTCTGTCTGAACCTTGTTTCCTCAACCTTATGTAAGCCTCCTTCTTCCTCTTTACTAGACATTCAACCTCCCTCGTCAACCAAGGCTCCCTCACACGACCATTTCTTTCCTGCCTGATAGGTACATACATATCAAGGACACGTCGTATCTGCTCCTTGAAAAAGTTCCACATTTCCACCACATCCTTCCCTGACAGCCTATGCTCCCAACGTATGCTCCTCAAATCCTGTCTTACAGCATCGTAATTTCCCTTCCCCCAATTGTCAAATCTTCCTTGTTGTGCGCACCTATCTCTCTCCATAACCAAGGTGAAAGTCACAGAATTGTGGTCACCATCACCAAAATGTTCACCCACTAACAAGCCCACCACTTGTCCCGGTTCATTACCGAGTACCAAATCCAATATGGCCTCCCCTCTGGTTGGACATTCTACATACTGCGTTAGAAATGCTTCCTGGACACACTGCACAAACACCGCCCCATCCAATCTACTTGATCTAAAGAGCTTCCAATCGATATTTGGGAAGTTGAAGTCGCCCATGACTACGACCCTGTGGCTTCTGCACCTTTCCAAAATCTGTTTCCCAATCTGTTTCTCCACATCTCTGCTGCTATTGGGGGGCCTATAATAAACACCCAACAAGGTGACTGCACCTTTCCTATTTCTGACTTCAGCCCATACTACCTCCAGAGGCAGATCCCCCTCAAACTTCCTTTCTGCAGCCGTTATACCATTTCTAATTAGCAATGCCACACCCCCTCCTTTTTTACCACCCTCCCTAATCTTACTGAAACATCTGTAACCAGGAACCTCCAACAGCCATTCCTGTCCCTCATCTATCCACGTTTCCGTGATGGCCACAACATCGTAGTCCCAGGTACCGATCCACGCCTTAAGTTCACCCACCTTATTTCTGATACTCCTTGCGTTGAAGTATACGCACTTGAGCCCATCTCTGTGTCCGCAAGTAGTCCCTGTCAGTGCTACCTTCTCCACAGCCTCCCTACAGTCTTGGGCATCCTGACACACAGCTAGCTTACGTGCTGGACTACAAGTCCGGATCCCATCCCCCTGCCAAATTAGTTTAAACCCCCCCGAAGAGTGCTCCCACTCCCACTCCCACTGCCCAACTACATGCCGGTAGTTGGGCAGTTCTCCTCTCAACTGTTCAATTTTCTCAAAGCATTGGCTTTTAAGATTGTCAAAAGACTAAATTCAAACTGGATTGGAGTTTGGTATTTTTCGGGGTATAATTTAAACCGAGTGGCCTAACTCGAATCTGTGTTGCTGTTTCCAGGCAACCAGCTAATTTAGCTTTCGACCAAGTGTTACATTGTTACCTTATTGAGAACACTTGGTGCTGTCAGGTAGCTCTACCAGAGTTTAACTCTCTTAAAAGGTACAGTACACCCACATCTTCATAACACCTCGCTTACATTTTGTTTCCCCCTGTACAGGAAACCACATGGTGATAGAACTGCCTGAGCTTTTCATGCAATTTCAGATTTCCAGCATTCCCAGTTCTTTTGGATTTTTGTTTCACCTAAGTTTCATGCGATTGACAGCCCATTTCAGGCCATGTTCTTTTAGAATACTAGAAAGCAGAGTTTTCTTTGCAGACATCACAGCTCTCAATACCCACTGATAGTGACTTTGAAACACAGCCGAGTTTCACAACAGCAAACACACCATTCAATCTGTTGGTGCTTCGACTCCACACCAAATCATTCCCCTTGATTTGGGACATGTCACCCGTCCATTTTCGTATCTTTCTATTCCTTTCAACCTCCAATGTTTATCTAACTTTCTCTTAAATGAATCAATGTTCAATTAGTGCTAGTCACCCACTGAAATGGTACTAAGTTTCACATTCTGACCAACAGAGAGTACAAGAGAAAACTAGTCAGAAGTATAAAAAAAGTTGGAAAGATTTTCTGTACAAAGAACCCGTTGTGTGCATAAATATTTGTAATACACAGACATAAGTTCTGATTCTTTACAAAGCCAGGCTGGAGAATTAATAATTAAGGAACTGGCAGATGTATTGAAGAGGTGTTTTGTACCAGTCTCGGATACAAGTAACATCCCAGTAGTAGCTATAAATCAGCAAGTCAAACAGAGGGAGGAACTCTGGAAATTCACAATTTCCAGGGATGTGGTGCTGCAAATTGTTGGCACTGTGAGCTGACAAATACCCGAGTCCTAATGGACTTCATTCTGAAATCTTAAAAGGAGGGGGCGAATGAGATAGCTGCTCTGTTGGTTTTAATTTTCCAATGGAAATGATGAAGAAGCAGTCTCTGGAGTGAGCCTGGGAGTTATGCTGCCATTCTGTGTTACACTCAGAATGCAGAACCCACTCCATGGTGGCAGTGACTGAGCTGATGGAAAGTGAAGCACCAGCCAACAGCAGGAGTTGAGGCAAGGCAAAGAACAGCACAACAGAATACCCCATACTGTCCCTCAGTACTATGGCTGGGATAGGGCTCAACTTCTCTATAGTCCCTACAAACAAATCATCTGCCAATATTCACGCAAACAATATTCACTGCAAAACCCCAGCAGAAATCAACACATCTAACAGAGAAAAAGGGGTCATCTAAGTGCCTTACGCTTGGACAGTCTGACTGTTATTTAACATACAGAATGCTCCTGTCTCTCTCTCGCCTTTCCTACATGCTTGCTGAAAACAAAAACTCTTTGAACCAGACAGGAGGTTGCCTTCAGCTCAATCTGCCTGTGCTGTTGCTCTGAACATTTCCTACCTTTTGTTCGCCTCGCTGTACCTTCCTCGTCCTGAATTACCTTTCCAACATCCTTTTAACAAAAACGATGGAATTGGCTTCCCCTGCCTATTTGGGTGAAACATTCCAGATAGGAACAACGCTGATCCCAAAACATTCTCATCTCCCCTTGAGACTCTTGTCAGTGATTTTACGTTTCTGATATCATCCAATTGAAGCAATCGCTTCCACCTACTCCACCATAACAGTGGACCATTTAAAACAGTGTACAGGTAGTTCTTCTGTAACACAATGGTTGTGTTCTTACGCAACCCCACATTATCGAAAAATCGTGCCTCAGAAACATCGTTTAAAGTGTTGCCAACACATCTTAAACGTTTGAGCTTTACAAACAATGCCCCCGCTTTGTCAACTGCGTTCCAGAAAATTTATGTTAATGAAATGCACGTTATAGCAGAACGACCTGTACAAGATTTTAAGTCGATCCAGATGTGGATGAGACACCCAATGTATTTTCCTTTGCTGAAAGAAAGGGCCCTCAGTTTAAACGAGTTGGTGACAACACCTATTCTCACAGTGATTAACCTGGTTTGATCTTCATCACGACAGGTTGCCTGTTCCTGCCCCTCATCTGTTTGATATCCAGCAGATCGTGTGGATTGCCATTGTGCCTTGGCCAACAGTACACAAAGAGTCTCGAGCCACTGCTTCCACAGTCTATCACGATGCCGTAGTTTAAATAAGGGTTCTTAATATCGGTAGCTTCCATGTCCAACAATTTGGTAAAATACCTGTGAGGAGGAGGACAAGAAGGAAGAAGGTGAAACAGCACAAAGTACTTGCATTTGCCTTTAACACAGGTGACTCTTCAAGATGCTTTGCCGTTCTATTCCAAGTCAAAAGGTGACAGTCATCTATGGGAAGGGATATTAAGGCTGGTGATAAAATGTCTAGTCAAATACCTTGCATTCAGGAACACGGTAAAACTAGAAAGTGGTTACCAATTTGAAAAGTTGCTGAAGGCAGAAACAAAGGCAGCTGAAGGAGTTGCGACCAACAGTGGAGTAATTGAAGCTGGAGATGGTGAGAGTTAAGAGAATCACAGAGATCTCAGAAGGATGACAGGCTGGAAAAAGATGCAGAGATAGTGAAGAGTCTGTGGTCACCATGCTACAGGAAGGACGTGGAGGCCTTAGAGAAAGGGCAAAGAGATTTACCTGGATTGGAGAGTATTAGCTATCAGGAAAGGTCGGACAAACCTGGATTTCTTTTGCTAGAGCATTGGAGCTGAGGGGCGACCTAACCAAAAGTATATAAAATGATGAAATGCATGGATAGGGGAAATAGTCAAGAGTCTTTTTCCCAGGATGGAAATGTCAAATACTAGGGGGCACAGATTTCAGGAAACAAGGGAAAAATTTCAAGGAGATGTGCAAGGAAAGTTTTGTTTTACACAGAGGGTAGTTGGTGCCTGGAATATGCTGCCAGGGAGGTGGCAGAAGCAGAGACAATAGCAAAGTCTAAGAGGCACTTAGACAACCACATGTACATGAAGGGAATAGAGGGATGTGTACCATGTGCAGCCAGATGGGATTACTTTAGAACAGCATAATGGCCACACAGACATGATGGGCCGAAGAGCCTGTTCCTGTGCTCTCCTGTCCCAGGTTCTATGTGACTGGGGACCATTGAAGTACTTGTGACCAGAGGTTACAAAAGTACAGTTCAGGAGCTCAGGTTACATTGAATAAATTCCAACCACATGTCTCATGGGAGCACTAGCGGTAAAAATGAAATCAGGAGAAATTCTCGAGTTCCAAAGAGTAAGCTGCCGTTTCCTTTCCCAAGCGTATCCTTGCATTTCTCCACCATCCTGGGTACGAACCGTTCTCTTGAATTCAGAAACAAATGTTACCGAGAAGGAGGAGCAATTTCATTTTTGCCATCAACTTGAGAAAAACACATGTTGCTGCACAACCCCCTCTTGTGTACTCGAGCAGCTGGCATGCTGGGCTCAAGTCTCGGTTTACAATAATGAATAAACTGCAGCTGTACTTCTTGGCTATATACTGTGCTTTGCAATAGCCTGAGGTTGAGTCAGGTGCTACAGTAATGAAAATCTAACTTACATTCAAGATTAGGTTTAAAGTCTTGGAGATGGACCTGGAAGGGGTCATCGTTGGAAAGTGTAAGAGGTGAATGCAGGGGAAGGAATGATGGTGGAACGGGATTTCCAGCGTTCAAAGGACCTGTTTTCGAGCTGGACAGTATTCACAGAGTGCTGACAGTTTTGGATCTACAACTAAAAAAGCTCACTGAAGCAAGTTCAGACGTTCGGCAATGCTCACCGACGCAGAGACAGAATCAACACCTCATACATTACCTATCTCCTTTGTCCTGGTATAACCGCCCCCATCCATTCTTATCCAAAACGAGCAGAACATACAGTAAAGTTAAGATGACAACAACCAACGCGAGAGCTGTCAACTGACGGAAAGTGGTGTTGAATGGACGTGGGCAGGTGAAAGCAGAGAAGCTGAAATGCCACGAAGCCGGGAATAAACAAGAGATGTAGAACCTAATGAAGAGAAAAGTCCTTGGTCAAAAAAATGTCACAATACTTCAACAGAGATCACAACCTGGCAAAACTGCTACTTTTCCACATGGGAATTAATCTCAGTTTGCAATTTCAAAACTGGCTCTTCAGTTCACTCCATACCAATGAGCAATTTCAGGACTATCATCCGAGAGTTTACTGACGGAGCAGATTCATGTATTTTATCTTGCAAGGTTATACAGAAATCAATATTGCTTATCAGCTGCCTGCCCTCAAAGCTCCGACACAGAAGGCTGCAGCTTCAAGAGCCAAACCAATTAAGGCAGACATGCAGTGATCAGGAGGTGCTGCACTATTACAGGAGATGTCTTTCAGATCAGAGGGTAAACGGGGGCTCCCATTCAGGCAAAGATCATAGAATCCCGACAGCTTGGAAGCAAGACATTCAGCTCATTGAGTCCACACCAACTCTCTGAAAAGCATCACACTCAAAACAAACACCTATCCCTGTAACCCTGCATTTCCCATAGGTAACCCACCTAGCCTGCACATCCCTGGACACTATGGGGCAGTTTAGCATGGCCAATCCACCTAAGCTGGGAGGAATTTGGAGCACCTGGAGGAAATCCATGCAGATAGTCACCCGAGGGTGGAATCAAACCCGGGTCCCAGACGCTGTGAGGCAGCAGTGCTAACCATTGAGCCATCGTGCCCACCCCAGACCATGTCCCGGCAAACAGTCCTCTCTTAACCAAGATCACAAAAGCTGATGATCTGCTCATGACCCATCACGTTGTAGTTTGTGATAAGTTGCTGCATGTAAATGGGTTGCTACTGCTTCTGCTGTTCCTACACTGTAAATTCACTCATTCAATGTTTGCATTCATTCACTTTTTCATTACAAAACCTTCAGTGGCTGGAGGACATTCGGAGATGGTCAAGGGTATGTGCAAAAGCTAGTCTTTATTTCTCAATGTACTCTGACCACCATTATTCCTGCCGCAAACTGCCTCGTATGAGGATCTCTTTGACTTTCCAGAATTTTGATTGAAATTCAAACATGCTCCACCAGCAAGAGCAAAATAAGAACCAAGGCACAGTCCTGAGCAAATGAAATGTGACCATCCTGACAGCTGAAGCTGATCGATATAAGCAGAGGTGTCTGGAGTACAGCAAGATTTCCCATTCCCACCAACCGTTTGGACATACTGCAGAGTTACTGCCCACAACCTGGGACTTACCTTCCCATGGCAAAAGGAGGGGAAGAAGCAATGATCAGCTGTCAACAAATCCAAGTTGGGTCAAGCACAGCATACAGTTCTCCCCGGGAGGAATTGAAGTCCTGAAGCAGTGAAGATAAAAGCGAGGTGGGTTAGCAGGCAATACTCCTCTGCCTTACAACTATTCTGTACCACTTTCACACAGGTTCCCAAAATACTCACATCAACTGGAGTGAGCACAATCTGGGTGTGAGGGTCACAGAAAGCTGCCCCAGCTCTCCAGCAAACTGTACTAACCAAGTTACTCTGTTCTCACGCTGTCCAGGGTTGAACAATCCAGTATCATTGTGGTAACAAATGAAGTCCATCGAACCATCCATTTCATGCTCGCTCTCTACACAGGAATCAAATCATTTCAATTGCTTTCAGTCTGCAAGTTTACTTCCCTCAAGTGTTCATCTAATTATTCTCTAATTTGTTCCTGTCTCCACTTCCACCATACATCAAGTTCCACATGACCGGTGGATGCTTAAAAATCTTCTTCCTCACATCTTGCCACAATCTCTTCCCTAAATCCTTAAAGCAGCACCACCAGCTCGAAGGAGCGGCTTTTGTCTAACCTGTCATAATCTTGTATATTTCTGTTAAATCTCCCCTCAACCTTGTTTGCTCCAAGCAGAACAACCCCAGCTTCTCCAATATAACCATGTAGCTAATGTCCCCCAGCTAATCAATCTCCTCTTCATTGATCATTCTGATCAATCTCCTCTTCAGGAGCCTCACATCTTCCCAAAATATGCCAATCAGAATCTCACTCTCTGCAGCCATAACACTGTATTCTCTGCTCTGTTCTATTCCCCTCATGCACTCCATAACCTATGACCTGCCTGCTACTGCATGCAAAACAAAACCTTTCACAGTACCTCGTGACATGTGACAATAATATATCAAAACAAATCATTTTCCAGCACTCTCATGCTTCAAAAGCTCATCAAAAGATTTGATGAACATTGTGATGGTTCCCACTTCTACCACTGTTTGAGGCAGTGAATTCCAGGTACCCCACCACACTCTGGTTGAAGCATGTTTTCCTTACATCCCTTCCATGAAGGGGAAAGGCGTCTTCCTATTGATAGCCTTCAACTGCATGCACCTCAAGCAGGTCCCCTCCCTCAGTCTTCTCTCTTCTGAGGAGAGGTCCAGACAGTCATTCTTGGTCACTGAATTGCTCCAGCACAGGGTAACATCCTGGTAAATCTCCACTGCACCCTCTCTCATAAAGTCCTTGCTGTACTGTGGTGACCAGAACTGCACACGTCACTTCAACTGTGACCAAACTAACATTAACAACTGCACTGCTGAAACCTCTCTCATCTTGTTTTCAATGAGTGACCTGTTAGGTTCTTTCCCTGCGGTTTCACATACGAGATGCAATTCGCACACACCAACTTGTGCAAACAGTTAAACTTTAATAAAGTTTGTACAAGCTGGGTGACCCCTTTGAGCCTCTTTGCAGGTGTTTGAGGTTGAGTCAAAAGAGGCCCGGAATAAAGAAAACACATCCCCTTGATACAGGTCAGTCGGTCATGCTCACAGATACTCTGGCCACTCCCCCACAGTCACATGTTACCCCAGGTACAATGGTAGGATGAGAACATCCTCAGAGGTAATGTAAATGTATATGCCCTATATACATTCCTGGGGAATCATTATGCAGACGATTTCCTGACTCAGTGATTCCCCAAGACAATGCAGGTGCGACATACCAAGCTTCGAGGGATGGTTATGAAAGCATTTCTGAATGGGAGGCACTGAACAATAGTTTAATCTGATAATAGTAGGGGGAGTAGCAGCAAATGACTGTCTAACTGGAGTGGGAATCATTTGCATTCTTGCCTGACTGTCGTCCCTACCCACTTCCAGAATGTTCACTCAGTGCAATTTAACCCTTTAATATTACATTAATATCCAGAGAGATGTTTCCATTTAATCTTTTAACATCACAGACCAATGAAGGCCAGTATCTCATCCACCTGATAAAGAATCTTATCCGTTTATCTTGTTGCCTTCAAGGATCTCTGGATGTGAACACCAAGGTCCCTCTGATCTTCTGTAATTCCTTGAATCTGACTTTTCATTGCCTTCTGAGCCGTCCCAAAATGCAGCAACTCTCACTTTTCAAGATTAAGTTCCATTTTCCACTGTTCAGCCTGTCCATATCATCCCACTGTCAAAGGTCTGCCCCCTCACTGCTTACCACACCACTAATTCTCGTGTCAACTGTGAACTAACTGACCATACTTTCCACATCCACATTGCAGTCATTAATGCACAATGCAGACAGCAAGAGACAGGATGGAAACCCTGCAGCACATCAGCAGCCACTGGGCTTTCCCCTCTACTCCCAACACCTACTCACAGTGTGCTCCCTCACCTTGCTCGTACTCTCAGAACTGCAACCCCTCTGCACTTCAACAGGGAAAGACAGATAAACTATTTCTGCTGATTGAAAATTCTAGAACCAGGAGGCAACAGATGAAGAATTAGGGCCAGGCCATTCAGGAGAGATGTTCAGAAGTAAGTTGATACATATAGGGGTTCCTGTAGTATAGCTATAGTGTCTCTATCCCTGACCCAGGGACCTGGGTACGAGTCCCACCTGCTCCAGAAGTGTGGAATAACATCTTTGAACAGGTTGACCTGCAGAAAAAACAAATACACACAAAGAGGTGTGGAGGTGTACCTCCAATGGTGGTGGCTGCTGGATTCAGTTGTGAAGTTTGAATCGGAGACAGATATTTTCATTTAAACTATTTTTCTGAGCAGATACATTATTACATGTACGTGCAGCCGGTGGGACTTGAACCAGGGCCTCTCGGTCCGGAGCAGAGACATGACTGTCATAAGAGGGTACAGTGTTTGGTTTTAAAACTGCATCACCACCCGGACTCTTCTTTCTTTTCGGGAAGTTTAGGGGAGAAGAGCAAGGAAATGTTTTCACACAGAGGGTGATGGGTGCCTGGAATGCACTGCCAGTGGTGGTGTTGGAAGCGGGCACATTAGCAAGATATAAGGCGTATCTTGACAGACACATCAATGGGAGGCGAACAGAAGGATAGAAGGTCCAGATCAGCATGAGACTCAGCACAGGCTTCGTGGGTCAAAGGGCCCCATTCCTGTGCTGTACTGAATTATATTGTATTGTCCCACTGCACCACAAGAGGGCACAGCATTAACACTAACTTAAATGAATCTGAAAACGATGCTATCCTGAGCTAGTTGCCCCAAAGGAGGCAGCTGTGTCGCATCATGACATAGTTTTTACTGTCCTCCTGAACTTTTGTACTTCAGTACATGTGACAATAAAAATCTGAATCAAAAACAGAAATTTTAATGTTTTTTAATCAAGGGACATGGACCAAGACAGGCATATGGAATTCAGTCACAAATCAGCTTGAGGGGCTGTATAACCTACTCCTGTTGTTTCTCTACAAAATCAGAATTTGCTGAAAAAGCTCAGCAGATCTGGCAGCATCAGTGGACAGATGTCAGCACTAACATTTTGGCTTGAGCAACCCTTCCTCAAAACCAACAGGAGCAAAGAAAACGTTGGATTATACGCAGAAGATAGGGCAGGAGGTAAGGAGTGACCGTTAGTTGGGGATAGAGCCCAAAAGAACAATCTGGCTTCCTATGTTCCCTTCCCCTAAACCCCGCCCCTGCCAAGAACTACCCAAGGTCTTGTCCCCAGGGTGAGGGAGTCCAAACCTGGAGGTCATAGGCTTAAGATGACAGGAGAAAAATTTGAAAGAGACTTGAGGGGCAACTTTTTCATGCAGAGGGTGATATTTGTACGGAATGAGCTGCCAGAGGAAGTGGTGAAACCTAACACACTTACAGTCAAAAGACATCTGGATGGTATATGAATAGGGTGGGTTTAGAGGGATATGGGCCAAATACTAGCAAGTAAGACTAGATTTATCCAGTGCATTTGGTCAACGTGGATGAGTTGGACCAAAGGGTCTGCTTCCTTGCTGTACATCTCAATTACTCCACAAGCAGGTTTTCTATAACGTGATCACTGCGTTCTTGTGCAACCCTGCACAAGAAGGCATTATAGAAGGATCACGCTTTATAAAGAGAGAGTTTGAAATGTTGGCGATGCAATCATATTACAGGCCACACATTTCAAATGTTCGTGCTTTAAAAACAGTGCCCCCAATTCGTCAATCATGTTACTGCCAAATTGTGTTGCAAAACGCACATTTATAGCAGAAGGACCTGTTTATCCAATTTGGAGGGATGCAGATTTGGAGATGTGCTGCTCATGCACCAGCTCCTTTTGCCTTGCGCATTACCTGCTAGGACCTTGCCGACATTGGTCAGAGCATCAAGAATAGGAGTAGGGAGGTCATGTGGCAGCTGTACAGGACATTGGTTAGGCCCCTTTTCGAATACTGTGTGCAATTCTGGTCTCCCTCCCATTGGAAGGATATTATGAAACTCAAAAGAGTTCAGAAAAGATTGACAAGGATGTTGCCAGGGTTGGAGAGTTTGAGCTATCGGGAGACGCTGAACAGGCTGGGGCTATTTTCCATTGTGCGTTAGAGGTTGATTGAGGTCTATAAAATCATGAGGGGCATGGATAGGGTAAATATACAAGGTGGTTGGGAGGGGGAGTCCAAAACTGGAGGGCATAGGTTTAGGGTGAGAGGGGCAAGATTTAAAAGAGACCTAAGGGGCAACTTTTTCACGCAGAGGGTGGTACGTGTGTGGAATGAGCTGCCAGAGGATGTGGTGGAGGCTGGTAAAATTGCAACATTTAAAAGACATCTGGATGGGTATATGAATAGGAAGGGTTTGGAGGAATTTGGGCCAAATGCTGGCAAATGGGACGAGATTAATTTAGGATGTCTCGACCAAAGCCTTTGTTTCCATGCTGCCCAGCTCTCTGACTCTTTCTCTCTGAGCCCACTTACCTGGGAATGCACTGTCACACCTGTCACCTGCTAGACCCGCCCACTGGCTCCCAGGCCAGCTGCCGCCAGCCGATTGGATGTCGGCGGCCGTCAATCATTCACAACCGCCCACCACGTCACACCCGAAGACGCATGCGCGCTGAGAGAAAGCTGCTGATGACGGGCCGTCCGTTAAACCCCGAGATCGCCATTTCCCGTTTTTCTAAAATCGGCGCTTACCCGTTCATATTTCTTGCTCGTTTGAACTGAAGCTACGACGCAAAGAGAAATGACAGGGAGAAAGAGTTTAAAAAAAAACGAAAAGCCGCCGGCTGGGAAACGCAGCCACCATCGCCACCTCTGTCCCGTCACCGCGGCAACTGTCATCCTTTCCGGCACTTTACGACACTGATGTCTTTTGTGGGGGCAAGAGTGCGCATGCGCTCCGCCGTAGCCTGTGGCCTGCTGGGTAGTGTAGTCCCTTTGCTTCTTCCAGCTTGGACTCACTGCTTGTCATGGTTGACCATTCTCAAACATTCCTGTTCTCCAGCTTTATTTATCAGAGAGATATACAGCAGAAAAACAGAGCCTTTGGTCCAACTCATCTATCCCAAATTAATCTAGTACCATTTACCAGCATTTGGCCCCTATCCCTCTAAACCCTTTCTGTTTATATTCCCATTCTGATGCCTTTTAAATGTTGGAATTGTAGCAGCCTCCACTATCTCCTTTGGCAGTTTATTCCATACATGCACTTCCCTCTGCATAAGGTTTCCCCTCCCTCCCTAAACCTAAACCTGCCTGGACTGGAGGGCATGTCTTATGAAGATAGGTTGAGGAAGCGAGGGTTTTTCTCATTGAAGTGAAGAAGGATGAGAGGTGACTTGATAGAGGTGTACAAGATGATCAGAGGTATGGATAGAGTGGATAGCCAGCCATTTCTCCCATGGCGGAAATATATTTCACACATGGGCATCATTTTAAGGAATTTGGAGGAGGGTTTCAGGGAAATGACAGAGGTCAGTTCTTTACACCGAGGGTGGTGGGTGTGTGGAATGCGCTGCCAACAGTGGTAGTAGAGTCAAATATGTTTGGGACATTTCAGTGACTCTTGCTTAGGCACATGGAACATAGTGCAATGAACAGTAAGTAGGTAGTCTGATTTTAGGATAGAATGCTAGCACAACAACGAGGGCCAAAGGGCCTGTACCATGCTGTACTTTTCTATATTCTATGCCCTCTAGTTCTGGACTCTCCCACCCCAAGGAAAAGACCTTGTCTATTTACCTTATCCATGACCTTCATGATTTTATCAACCTTTAAAAGGTCACCTCTCAACCTCTGAAGCACCAGGGAATAAAACCCCAACTTATTCAGTCTCTGCCTGCAGCACAAACCCTCTAATCTGAACAATAGCCTTGTAAATCTTTTCTGAACCCTTTTATATTTAACAATATCTTCCTCATATCTACATTGGTTATGGACCAGACCAAATTCCCTCAAAATATTTTAAGAAAATTGTCCAGACCCTAACTATTTCTTATTTTTACAAAGGCTGAGTGTGTGGTGTTGTGTTCCAGATACAATTTGATTGGTCAAATGAATAGACTTCCAGCGAAACACCCTTCATTCTTACCCTTTAGTTAAAATACAAACAAAACAAATTCTATTAGAAAACTTAACAGATTAAGAGATTATTTGACTACTAACCAGCAACTGTTCCAATCTCACAACATACCACAAATACACCCTTAGCAAAGGCAAATTCAGAAAAATAAACTGTCTCACATGCAATTCTGGCAGCAGGAAGAGAACCCCAGCTTTTAGCCATAACAGAGGGAGGAATAAGAACTTCCTCAACCAGCTTCAAGACCCCAGTAACTGTTCCTGAAGATTAAATTAAAAATCCTGGTGCAGTGGTAGCTTGACCTCTCCAACCCCGAATCAGGCTGCTTCTATTAATATTTTTTTTAAATTCCCCACACTACCATTGTACCCAAAGGGAGCCCAGCAGTAGTGCTTATGTTTTCTCCAAGTCATCCATTGCTGTGTGCATCTGTCTTGTGACACAGTAAAAAGACACCATTGTGCAAAAACTTTAATTCAGTATTTTCAGTCACCACAAAAACACCCATGTGGTTCGTGAAACATGAACAAGCAAAGCCTGATTAGGACAAATGTTTGAGTCAAAAATGTGAAGGGGAGGGGGAATGCAAGGAGAGAAGTGGGGAGGAACTAAATCAAAACAGATAAATGGGGAAATAAAGCACTCCATCCCCCATGAAGCCCCTCTCTCCATAAAAGCAGTGAGAGAATTGGTCAGGCTCCTTCTATTGTTCTAACTTTAAAATAAAATCAAGACTCACCCCAAGCTGCTTACTTAATTGGCTTGAACAGACTGCTCGTCCATCTGTCCCAACTTTTCTTCATTAAAAAAAAATAACAAAATACACCTCAAAAAGCCATTATATTTCTGAGGATATCTTTATGCCTGACTTTGTGACTTTCTCCACCTCATACACAGACTCCAGTCTCGGCCCTGCTTCTCTGGATGCCCCCTTGAACGTGAAACCCTGTCTGCAGCATCCCCAAGGATTAAACAATTTGACATGGAGTCATACAACTGGGAAGGAAGAAATGAGCTACCTTCTGAGTTAAGGACCGAAGGGACAGGCAGGCAGGCCACAGTAACGGTCAAGTCGGTGAGAGACATTTCGTATTGTTATCAGCACCTCAGGTCTGTGGCCATGAAAATAAAACTAAAAAGTGCAGCCACTGAAGGTCTCAAACATAATCAGAAAGGGCTGGAGAAACTCAGCAGGTCACCCAGCGTCTGTGAAGAGAAAGAGAAAAAGCACAGTGATCCTTCAGAACGCTGGTCTGAAGAAGGGTCACTGGATTCCAAATGTGAACTCTGTTTCTGTCTCCACAGATGCTCTTAAACGTGATAATATTTGGGCAACTGTGTCCGAGTGCTCACATTTCCTCCCACAGTCCAACGATCCGCAGGTTAGGTGGATTGACCATGCTCGATTGTGCATACTGTCCAGGGATATGAAAGCTAAGTGGATGAGGCATGGTAACTGCTGGGTTACAGGGAAACGGATATGTCTGGATGGGATGCTGTTCAGAGGGTCAGTGTGGACTTGATGCAATGAATGGCCTGCTTCCATACTGTCGGCATTCCATGATTCTCCAGCCTTTTCTGTCTTAGTTCTATGTGCACAGTGGCCGCCTAGTACCCAGCAGTTCTAAACAACAGTGACATTTCAGTATTCCTGATACGCTGACTGGAGCTTGTTTGAATACATGCTCAGAACAGGCAAAGTCTCACGGAATGATGGGCTCAGTCCCTCCCTGACTGAGTTTGTGTCACTCACTGGCCCTCTTGCCTCCAAAGGGCTGAGATATGAAAAAGTAAATCCCTGGCCTTAAACTGCCTTCACAACTGCCCTGAGGTTGTGAAAGCTCCAGAAGAAATGCAAATCATTTATCTGATGCGGCCGTTTGACTTGGCATAAGACTCCTACAGTGCCCTTGCAGCATCTGGGAGATTTTAACATCATGGGTAGCTCAATCTGTGTTTGGAACCACGTTGCTGGAGCCCAGGGTGAAATGGATGAAGACAATCCCTGAGGATTAATTTCCCCTCCCCATTTCAGTGCTGACTCAAGCTGATATTTTAGCAGCACAGCACTCACTCCAGACAATGTGCCAAAGGGGAACTGGTTTGCATGTTCATGGACAAGCCCAAGATGAGGCCATTTGGCCCATCGTACCTGCACCTAGCTGTATGCTAGAGTGGAAACTCATTTTCTCTCCTGCAAATTTCTTATTCTGATGCTGTCTCTGAGCCTACAAACCTAAACAGAGTCTGGCAATATCAGACAGCTTCTCAGGCAGTGTTTTGCTGTCATGACTCCAGACTTTTGGGGGCAACTGTCTTCAGCATTTCAAAACGTCTCTGCAACATAGCCTTAGTGAGAAATTAATACAATCTACTTTCTCCTGAGGGCTGTGTTTCACAGAGTCAGCAGCAGCGAGCTGACCTCAAAGAACTGTCCACCAACTGAGGGAAAAACAACACACAGGTGTGAAAGGGGCACACGGTGCTCAGTCCGAGCTTAGCTTGCGATCCGAGTGGGGGTTAGGACCCGCCGTCTGGGAATCCCTTTCCGAGACATGAGTGCAGGATTAGCAGAAAATGGAGGAAAAAAACCAGGCAGAATGCATCAACGTGACTCCAGGCTACAGGTAGCTTTAATGCTGCATCAAAGTGCACAGGTCTCTTTTACAAAGGGGTTGGCAGTCTGTCTGCTGTGAACCCACAGTCTGTGTCACCTTTGCCAGGCCGGGGGGGGGGGGATTCTTCAGTTCCTCTGTCTGACGGTCATTCCCGAACAGCGGAATCCTGCAATTCCAGAACACAATGGACAAAGTCAAGTGAGTCACACTGGCTCATCAAATTCTGTTTCCGCATCAGCAAAATACAGAGGAGTGGGACAGGACTGAGCAATGCTGCCCACCTCTCCAGCTTATAGCCATGTGTGGCCTATCACTTCTCTCGCGTTCAGATGGTCGAGGGGTTCAAGTCCCACTCCTGAGGCTTGCACACCCCAGTCTCGGCTGGCGCTGGCACTGCCACTGCAGTCCTGATGGAGGGCAAGACCTGCCCAAAGGCCTGGCAATGGGCTGAGGCATGAAACAGAGGCCCAGTCAGCCTCATCAGATGGACACTCACATCACCGTGGTGCAACCATAGAAAGGGTTCTCCCAGATTTGCTGGCCAGCCTTTGTCCTTCAATAAAAGAGACAGAAAGAAACAAGATGATTTGGTCATGGCTGCTTGTGGGAGCTTCCTGTGCACAAATTGTCCCTAGTACCAACCTCACAACATGGACTCCACTCCGAGTGAATCGGCTGGAGGTGTCTTGCATTCCTGAAAAGCACATGTTAAGCCCTTGCTACTGTTTCTTTCCATTTTTATCCCTCATCCAACATCCGTTAGAACATAGCATCCACTCATTTTTTTTTTTCCTCTGCTGTTGTGGGATCTTGCTGTGCACAAATCTGAGCGTAACAGGCCAATACAAAGTATTCTCCCAATCTGAAAAAATATCCATCGGAAAACCAGGCAGCATGGACAAGTTAGGCTGAAGGGCCTGTTTCCATGCTGCAAACCTCCTGAAGAAGGGTTAGGCCCGAAACATTGACTGTCCTGCTCCTCGGATGCTGCCTGACCTGCCGTGCTTTTCCAACGCCACATGTGACCAACTCTGACTCTCTAGCATCCCACAGTCCTCACTTTCTCCCAGTAAACCTCTTAGGAGTCAATGCTACCCTCCTTTGCTTCCTGTCACTGAGCCAAGTTGCTATCTAGATTCAAATTCAGAAGTCTGAATGCAAAGAGACGTGGGAGTTCCAGTCCAGGATTATCTCAAGGTAAACTTGTAGGTTGAGTCAGTAGTTAGGAAGGCAATTGTAATGCTGGCATTTATTTGGAGAGGACTTGAATTTAAAAGCAGGATGTACTTCTGAGGCTCAGTAAGGCTCTGGTCAGACCACATTTGGAGGATTGTGTGCAGTTTTGGGCCCCATATCTCAGGAAGGATGGACTGGCCCTGGAGCTTGTTCAGAGGAAAATGGTCCCAGGAATGAAAAGCTTAATATATAAGGAATGTTTGAGGACTCTGGGTCTATACTCGATGGTGTTTAGAAGGATGAGGGGGGGGATCTGATTGAAACTTACAGAATACGGAATGGCCTGGAGAGGGTGGATGTTGGGAAGGTGAGACTAGGACCCGAGGGTACAGTCTTAGAGTAAAGGGAAGACCTTTCAGAATGGAGATAAGGAGAAACTTCTTCAGCCAGAGAGTGGGGAATCTGTGGAATTCTCTGCCACGGAAGGCTGTGGGGGCCAGGTCATTGAGTATATTTAAAACTGAGATCGATAGGTTCTTGAATAACAAGGGGATCAAGCTTTTTGGGGAGAAAGGAGGAGAATGGGGTGAGAAACTTATCAGCCATGATTGAATGGCGGAGCAGACGCGATGGGCTGAATGGCCTAATTGCTGCTCCAATGTCTATGGGCCTCAGTGCTGCTCATTTTTGGAATATTGCCCCAGTCTGCCTTCTGATTCTTCCTGCCAAAGTGCATGACCTCACACTTCCCAAAATTAAACTCTAGGTGCCAAGTTTTTAACCCCCCCGACAAGGTATCATTAACCCCTTGCCGATTCCTACTGCCCTCCCATGTATTTTTGTATCAGGGACACATTACACTCTGCTCATCCTCCAATTCATGAATATAGACAGTGAATAGCTGGTGCTCGAACTTATCCTTGTAGCACTTTCCTCACTCTTCCAGTTGATAATCCCAATTTTCTGCCTGCTCACCAATCCTCACTCCATCCTCTTGCATTACCCCCAATAGTGTGAGCTCCTGTCTTCTGCAATGACCCTTTTTCTGACTGCTTACTGAAGGCATTCTGGACATCCAACTACACCACATCGACCACCTCCCCTTTGTCAATGCTGCTTCTCTTGTATTGAAAGAACTCCAGCAAATTTGACAAAGATGAGTTCCCTTCCACAGAATGTCCTGCTCTCGAAATTGGCGACAGCATTTCCCAATGACAGATGTGAGGCTAAGTGGCCTATTGTTTCCTGCTTGCCGTCTCCCTTCCCTCTTGAACAGGAGCATCACATGGACCACATCCCAGTCTGCTGGAACCCTGCCAGAATCCAGTCAGTTCTGGAATATTTCGGCAAAGCCTCCAAACCCACTTCCTTCAGCACTCTTGGATACAGGCTAAAAGGCAACCGAACAGCCTATGATCCCAGTAGATTCTCAGTAGATTTGTTTTTCTCTTATCTTAAGGATGCAAATGATGGACTACATTATAAAGACCAATGCAAAACATGGGTTCAAATTACCTGTGACTTCCCCATTCCCAATCTTGCTCTTGGCTGTTTATGTTAGGATCTATTCTCATACATATATAGTTTTGGGTTTTTTCCCTTCTGAATCATAAACCTGTGTTCTTTGTTAGCACATCAGCAGCCACATGTAAACATCTTTAGTCACCACCTATCACAATAAGAAAACTGCAGAAATGAAACAGATTGTCTATGAAGGCAGGTTTCACTCTGGGAGTGGGCAGAGTCCAGTATTACCACCAGCTGGGGTTACAAGAACAGCGTGGAAATACATACCACTGTGTCAACAGTACCGTCTTCAGGCTCCTTGTCTGGCTCAACTGAAAGAACAAAGTGGAAAGACAGAGTGAGAAACAGACTCATTGGTAAGGTCTGCCAAAATACCTACTGGTACTCACACATGCCAAAGACCCAGAACATTCATCAAGCCTCATACACTGGACATCCCAAAGTGCTCCACAGCCAATGAAGTGCTTCCCAAATTTGGCAGGAGAAAGTGAGGACTGCAGATGCTGGAGATCAGAGCTTAAAAATGTGTTGCTGGAAAAGCGCAGCAGGTCAGGCAGCATCAAAGGAGCAGGAGAATCGATGTTTTGGGCATAAACCCTTCAGGAAGAAGGGCTTATGCCTGAAATGTCGATTCTCCTGCTCCTTTGATGCTGCCTGACCTGCTGTGCTTTTCCAGCAACACATTTTTAAGTTCCCAAATATGGTGCCATCTTAGGGGGAGGTGACAGCCAATTTGCACTAAGTAAGATCCCAGAGACAGCCAAGACCTGTCTTTTATCTGTTTGTGCCAGGACATGGGTTGAAAGGATAAATATCAGCTGGGAAATCAAGGAGAATGCCGCATCTCTGACAGGACACAATATTCAACAACCAAGACAGCAGGCGAGCCCCAAACTTTAACATAAACTGCCAAAGGAAGGAGCTCAGGGCTAACATAATCTGTCAGCAGAAACAACGCAAACAGCTCTTGGAATGGCTGGTGACCAGTCAATACTGACAAGCCCATTTCAAACAAATAACACATCCAACTTATAATCAATACAACATCACAATTGCTTTCACGAAAAGCCAGTTCCATTTGTAACCAACCGCCTCGAGTTTCCCCTTTTCAACAAAACAAATACAGGCAAATGGAAGTTAGACTGCAAGAGAGCAACAGTTCGTGAAGAAGGCGTTTGGTATGCTTTCCTTTATTGGTCAGAGTATTGAGTACAGGAGTCAGGAGGTCATGTTGCAGCTGTACAGGACACTGGTTCGGCTACTGTTGGAATATTGTGTGCAATTCTGGTCTCCTTCCTATCGGGAAGATGTTGTGAAACTTGAAAGGGTTCAGAAAAGGTTTGCAAGGATGTTGGCAGGGTTGGAGGATTTGAGCTGCAGGGAGAGGCTGAACAAGCTGGGGCTGTTTTCCCTGGAGTGTCAGAGGCTGAGGGGTGACCTTATAGAGGTTTACAAAATTATGAGGGGCGTGGATAGGGTAAATAGACAAAGTCTTTTCCCTGGGGTCGGGGAGTCCAGAACAAGAGGGCATAGGTTTAGGGTGAGAGGGGAAAGATATAAGAGACCTAAGAGGCAACTTTTTCACGCAGAGGGTGGTATGTGTATGGAATGAGCTGCCAGAGGAAGTGGTGGAGGCTGGTACAATTGCAACATTTAAGAGGCATTTGGATGGGTATATGAATAGGAAGGGGTTTGGAGGGATATGGGCCGGGTGCTGGCAGGTGGGACTAGATTGGGTTGGGATATCTGGTCGGCATGGACGGGTTGGAGCGAAGGGTCTGTTTCCATGCTGTACATCTCTATGACTCTATGACTTGATAAGTACCAGGAGGGGTTTTGCAACTTGTAGATCAGGTGGTACCGCATGGTTTTCACTTCATGCTACACATCATTATGTCACTTCCTGGAGCAGGAGGTGGTTATTTCTGAAACACAGTGACAACCAGGAGCCTTTGATTTCAAAAAAACACCCAACAGCCTTTGGATTGAGCCAGCTTCAGTTTGTGACAGACCTCTGAGGAAGTGCACTCAGAGACATCCAGAAGGCTCCAAACGAAAAGCATTAACTGCCTCCCTCCGACAGTCAGACAGAAAAGTCTCAAGGCTCCAAAATGAGATAATGAGGACAAGAAAACACCAGGTCACCTACTGAATCAGAGATCAACTCATCGTCTACAGACAACAATGTGTTAACAACACTTAGAAACAGTTGACAGGACTGTCAGAAATAACTCATCCTATCTGATGATAGGTGCAGTGTGGATTGACCTAACTTGTTTCTCCCCATCCATACTTTTCCAACCATAATGTGTGAGACAAACAATCTGTTTTTGTTGGTCTGATTTCTGAACGAATATGAGCATTTGGGGCTTATCAGAGCGAGTTGAAGTGACATAGTGATCAGTGATCTTTGACACCCTATCACTGGTTCAAGTCTAAGCATCGAAAAATGTGGTGCTGGAAAAGCACAGCAGGTCAGGCAGCATCCGAGAAACAGGAGAGCTGATATTTCAGGCAGACGTCCATTCCTGATGAAGAATTCATGCCTGAAACATCGATTCTCCTGCTCCTTGGATGCTGCCTGACCTGCTGTGCTTTTTCAGCTCCAAACATTTCAGCTCTGACCTCCAGCATCTGCGGTCCTCACTTTCTCCTTCAGGAATAAGCATCTTTACTGCAGCTGATGAACCAACTCCCATTTCTTCCCTTTGTTCGAGGTTTACGTTTTACCACATCCTCTCTCCCCTCCGCCCACTCCAGTGGGACATCTATTTTTTTTCCAGTCTGGCAGTTAAACCCACGACTGTTCTGCCATTCTCACATTCCGATCACGATCTGGACTATCAACATCCTTTCTCCTCCAGCACTCCCTGTCCAACTCACATCAGCTCTGCTGAAGAATCATCTCGACTCGAAATGTTAGCTGTGAACCTCTGATCTCCAGCATTTGTTGTTCTCTGTCGAGATTCCAGCATCTGCAGCAATTTGCTCCTATATTATGTTTACAATGGAGTTAGTCTTCTATTAATGACAAATTCCGCTGTCAAATAATTTTGACCAAAACAGAAGTCTGTCTGGCACCATCGTCGTTTATCTTTTTTTGAAATACATTCACAGGATGTGGATAGCCCAATATTTATTGCGCAGAGGTCAGTCCAGGGTCAAGCACATTGTTGTGGAACAGATCTCAGATCAGGACAGCAGAGCCTCTCCCAACAATTGTGGTCACGAGGAGGGCCTGATTTCCACATTGACATAACTTTTACAAGGCTTCAAATGCCACCACCTGCAAAGAAGCTGAATGCCCAGAACATGACCTGGGTGTCTGCATGAATAGCCTCAGGTTCAGACCAGAGGGTCATCACCTCTCCATGTCTGACACCCAGTGAGAATGGCCAACAGTGGACGAATAGATTGGACAACTATTGGAACAGTGGGGCCTGATTATCGACACACTGTGCCCGACTCAGCTGCAGCTCACTAGGGAAGCTATCTTCCCAGCCTCTCTCTCTCTCTCGCCGTGTCCTAATCCGGGTGTTTTGAAGCTGTCAGGTAGGCACTCACCCTTCCTGTGACCCCGATTCTTGAACCTGGGCTCTCGCTGCTCCTTGCAGTCACTCAATCGCAGTCCCAGAGCTCTGAACACCAACCTCTTGGCGATCACGGTGCTGGTCTGGGCTCTCTCTTTAACTGGCTGCAGGAACTCTGGAATCAAGCAAACGTATGACCACAAGTGCTTTTCAAAGATGCGCGTACTCCGGCACCAACCGACAAGGGTAAAGGCATGATACACTGACTCTAAAGCAGAGCAGTCGCTCAGAACATCCTCCCAAAGGGCTTCATGCAATCAACATTCTGGGGCATCATGGAACAGTTCATGTACACATCGGAGCAGGCCACGGTCAGCAATCAAAAGACCGGGAATTCTGCTTGCGATTTTCCAGCACTTGTAATAGTGCATCAGGAGCCGAACAAATAGACACAGTCCTCATTGAGGGGCTAGGCCCTCAGACAATGCAGCAACCCCTCAGCACTGCACGGAAATACCATGTGGTCACATCCTGAACGGGAGCTCCCAATGCACCCACACACTGAACGTGGCTCTCAGGAAATCCCAGTTGAGGATCCCATCGGCAAATATCAACTCCTGCTTCATATATCAACAACGGAAGAATGGTGAAAATTGCAGTGCAGCGTGGAAACTGCAAAGAAGAAGGGTGCTCCAAAATGCATTAATGCAGTGTTGAGATTGGAACGATGTCAGCCAGGTAGATCTCACAGAATCTGAGTTCCCTGGTTGGGGCTGTGAACCGGGTCCGATCGTGGAGCCCTGGCTGACTGACAGAAACAGGAGTGTCTGAGGTTCTGTTCACTCTGAGTGCTGGCTCTGAGGGAGCTGGGTCACTATCAGGGACTCTCCATGTGTAAATGAGGGGGGAACTTGGTGACAGAATACTACTGGCCTCTGTGGAGTTACTTCACGCAGCATCTTACATCATGGGTCATCTCACAGTAAATCAAGTCTATCCAAAGGCAACACAGCACCCAATTTGGTCACAGTGAGCTGTCGCAAAACAACCAGGTGAGACTGAGGCCATCAGGAGGTCACCTTAACAATCCCTGATGAGGCAGAGGAAAAAGTATTGGCTAGAATGGGAAGGATGACTCCTCGATTCAATGATAAAACAATAACTCTTGGGATCTCGGACATCTGGCTGGGATGAAGTTGGTCAAAGATGGATGGACACCACAAGGGACCTGCCAACTGATCACATGCTCTGACACCAAATGGATTACCTGAGCTCCGAATGGATTAACTAAGGTCCGAGTGGATTACCTGAGCTCCGAATGGATTAACTAAGGTCCGAGTGGATTACCTGAGCTCCGAATGGATTAACTAAGCTCCGAGTGGATTACCTGAGCTCCGAATGGATTAACTAAACTCCGAGTGGATTACCTGAGCTCCGAATGGATTACCTGAGCTCCGAGTGGATTAACTAAGCTCCGAGTGGATTAACTAAGCTCCGAGTGGATTAACTAAGCTCCGAATGGATTAACTAAGCTCTGAATGGATTAACTAAGCTCCGAGTGGATTACCTGAGCTCCTGGCGACCTTGAGCTTTGACTGCTTGGTTGCTTGAGCTAACGGGCATGTCTTTAGCTCGGAATGACTGAGGGACAGAGCCTCAGAGGCTGAAAACAATACAAAAGGTAAAAAGAATCACTTGTTACATTCATTGCAACTTTTGAAACCTGAGCAGGCCATTCAGCCCACTCTGTCCTTCTAGATCCTGGCTGTTCTGCTCCCTCAATACCATTTTCTGCACTATGCCTTGGTCAGTTTCCTGTCCAGCCAGTCAGACTTTGTCACCTGAACACATTGCTTTTTACATTTCAAACCCCCGCACCTAGATTATTGACTGTCCCTCTGGTCTCTTTATCTGACGATGTTCTGGTTACTTGGGTGTGCAGTGCACTGATGGGAGGACTGACATATGGATCCATTAGGATTGCACTCACTGGAGTTTGGAAAAATGGGGGCGAGACAGTGGTAAATGCAGAAAGGATATTCCTGATGACCAGGGTATCAGTAGGAATCCATTTGGAATGGAGATGACGTGGAGTGTCTTCCTGCTGACAGCGGGGAGCCTGTGGAATTCCCAGTTTTGGGAAGCGCTGAATCCAAAAACAGAACTGTTTTCACAGAGATAGCCTTTTAAGGTTAAAGGGATCTAAGGGTCTGGAGAGAGAGTGGGAGCAGAGGGACTGAGTTGGATGATTAGCCATGATCAGAGTGAATGGAGGAACAGGTTTGAAGGCCCTTTGTTTGTCAGAATTCTTAGCGTGTTTCCTTGGACACTGGTGACGTTGCCTCTCCCCCAAAAAGAAGGGTCATTTATTTCGTCACACTCCCTCTCTCATACATGTCAAACATGGGCCGAAAGTCCTGGGGAAATGGAGATCTGTGATAAAGGAGCACCGTACCTGAACCCGGGCAGGAGAAGATTCCCAAAGCGTGCGTACTGTCCACCCATTTTATCCGGAAGCCTTTATCACTGGGAACAAAGAGCAAAAGCAACATTTCAGAAAAGGATTGCACATCCAGGCCAGATGGCCTACCTGGTTCAGAGCAGAGTCAATTATTTTGAAACGCAGCGACCAATTCCAGTAAAGCCCATGATGGAACAGCTAGCTTCCCAAAGGGCTCACCCCCATCCCAGGGCGTCGTGGGATCTGCAATGCATAGGGGACACAGACCGATAACCCAGTCCCCAGGGAGTTGTCTCCCCGCCCCCCCCCCCCCGCAGCATTCGGAGCAGGCCAACACTGGCAGTGCCAGTCTCTGTTTATCTCACACTACCTTGGTGCCAGTCTCATGGACTCTCAAGGCTGCTTGATTCTCACCTCCTGTCTCCCCAAAGCCCGTCTAAGGTGCACTTGTCCACCTGAGAGGACTCAAGGCACGGTCTCTCAATTTGCAGTTGAAACCAAGCAAAGTCAGGAGGCAGCTTGTGAAGAGGATGTGGACCGATGTGGGTCAGCTGAGTGACTGGGTGACTTTATGGCGGATGGAAGCATAATGGGGGAACAACACCAAGTTAAACAGTGACGGCATTGGATTTGTTAACTCCGTTTCTCTCTCCACTGATGCTGCCAGACCTGCTGAGTCTCTACAGCCATTTCTGTTTCAGACAGAAAGGACAGGAGGTGGTCAATTTTTCATGGGGAGTCTGGGGAAATCTATCAGCTTGAAGGGAAACTGGGCATTGCCATTACCAGCCCTCAGAAACCAGAGCTCTGATCAATTACCTTAATCACAGGAGGGTAATTTCTTTCACTGTCTGGAATTATATAACTGATTTACAATGGATGTTTGAATTTGTTTCTTCCATCTGTTTATTACCCATCCCTAGTTTCCCCATGAGAAGGTGGGGGTGAGCTGCCTTCTAGAACCGCTGCAGTCCATGTGCTGTGGGAAGACCCACAATGCCCTTAGGGAGGGAATTCCAGGATTGTGACCCAGTGACAGTGAAGGAATGCCGATATACTTCCAAGTCAGGATGGTGAGTGGCTTGGAGGGGAATTTGCAGGGGGTGGTGTTCCAGTGTATCTGCTGCTCTTGTTCTTCAAGATGGTAGAGGTTGTAGGTTTGGAAGGAGTGGGTGAGCAGGAGGGAGAGGGTGAGGGGGGGGGGGGGAAACGGGTGAGAGGGGGAGGGAGTGGGTAAGAAGGGGAGGGTGAAGGAACGGGTGAGGGTGGTGGGGGGAGGGAATGGATGAGAGAGTGAGAGAGACAGAGAAGAGATGTTTTATCGAGAGAGATTCCAGAGGTTGATGTGAGGCAGGAACTGGTGTTTCTGGGAAGGAAGTCTATCCAGACGGCAGGCAGACCCTTACTGAAAGGTGGCAAACGCCTGCTGTAGATCTTCGGTCGTCAGCTGTGGCGAAAAGTCATAGATTTCGATGATGTGCCTCAACTCTAGGCACGCTGTATGGTCTTTCTGTGGCAGGCAGGTGGAATAGTCACAGTTAGGCTGCTCAATCGTGATGCTGATCTCCCCCATGCAAGCTGAAAGCTGTGGGCAACCACAAAGCAAGGTTAGGGAAATGTTAGAGAGAACAGCAAACTATCGGGTCAACCACAATATTCACCAAATGTCAAAATAGTGTGGTGGCACAGATCTGGAATGAAGATAGTGAATTGCTGGAGAAACTCACTGAGTCTGGAAGGGGAGAGAGAGAGAGCGCACGAGAGAGAGTGAAAAACAAGCTTCCAAGTGTCCAGTCTGTTGAGATTCCTCCTCAGATGCTTCTTCCTGATCTGAAGAAGCCGTCAAGTGGCCTTGGAAGATTAACTTCTGTTTCCATTACCAGCACCACTGAGTTTCTCCAGCAACTCTCTGTGTTTGTAATGGTTTCCAGCATCCACAAGATTTTGATTTCAGAGATATCGTTGTTTGACCAACATCAAAAGCTTCATTGAAATAACACCCCAAGGAGCACGTGGGCTTTTCAAATACATTCACAATGTGAAAGGTCTTTGGGTGAAGCTATTCATTTGTTTAATTTATCCTTTTGAGAAACACAGCTAGTAAATGCAATGATCTGAAGCTCAAACCCAAACATGACTGGGCAAAAGTGAGGACGACAGATCAGGGTAGAGACTGTGGTTCTGGAAAAGCATGGGAAGTCAGGCAGCTTCCAAGGAGCAGGAAAGCTCCTGATGAAGGGCTTTTGCCCAAAACATTGATTTTCCTACTCCTTGGATGCTGCCTGACCTGCTGTGCTTTTCCAGCAACACACTCTTCAGGCAAACAGGACAAGCAGCTTCAGCAGAAATGTCTCACATCAGGGGGAAGGGAACAGCCCAGTGATTTTATCACTAGACAATTGATCCAGAGGTTCAGAATGTTCAGGGGATGCAGGTTCAAATCCCACCACAGCAGATGGTGGAATGTGAATTCAATAATAATTTCTGAGTTGTTTTAAGAGTCTCATGAGGACGATGAATCCATTGTCAATGGGGATAAAAAAAATAACCTGGTTCACTCATGTCCTTTATGGAAGAAAACCACCATCCTTCCCTGGTCTGGCCTACATGTGACTCCAGACCCACAACAAGGTGGTTGGCTCTTAAATTCGGTTGGTAAGAAATGCTGGCCCCAGGTAGCACATCCCCCATCCCATACATGATCAAAAACAAGATGCTGCCCTGTCTGACTCTCACACACTGTGAGACACATTTCCCTCCGCACGCGTTTTGGAGCGGGTTTTGATACAGAGCCGTGAATTCAGATTGGACCAGGGGGTTACCTCTCTGAGAAGCTCGGCTGTGTCGTCGGGAGGACATGCAGAAGACCCACAGGCTGTCTCATCGCCTTCAGCGGCCACCTCAGCAGCACCCTGTTCTCTGACAGTCAGCTCTCCGACGTGCAGCAAGTCTGTACAGCTACCACTGGCATCCTGCTCAGCCAGCACTGGGTCCTCCATCCCCTGAGGCAGCTGGCAGTGCTGCAGACCAGCCACGGTGTTGGCACTGCTTGGCTGCTGAGGTGCCTCTGATCCTGGACTCTGTGCCAATGACTGAACCCCGGGCTCTGGAACAACGGGCTCCGACAATGGCATCACATCTTCCAGCGCGCACCCCGATGCTGGACAGCTGATGCCCGCTCCTGGTCCAGCAGCCCAGCGCTCCCTCTCCTCCGCCAGTCTGGGATCCTGCTGTGCCATCGGCTCCTCTGCTGCAGAGGCTTCACCCAGCCTCCCCTTTTGGAAAGGGCTTGGGGATTCCAGTGGCTGGATCGGGGATCCTCCTCCTTCCTTTACAGCGACATTCCCAGAGGACGTGGCACACTGTGGGATTACGTCCTGAACAGCCTGGCCACTCGGTCCATCTCCCACCTCCTCAGCAGCAGCAATAGTCACAGTGCTGCAACCAATCATGTCTTCTCTTGCAGCTCCTTTTCCTTCCGTGACCGTGACCTCCCTTTCGGAATGAGAGCGGACCTCTCTGTTTTGATCCCCATGATACTGGTGATAGGGCCTGGGAGTGTACAGGGTTCTCTCTGGCCTCTTCCTTGTCTTACTGTTACCAGGAGGCAGCCTCTGGGATCTCAAAGGCCTGTCACGGAGGGCTGCTGATCCCTCTGTCTGCCTCTCCCTGCCATTGCGTTCTGCCCAGTGAGACAGAACCTCAGTGCAGGCCTGCCTCTCATCTGGAGTTGGGTGTGATCTGGGAAGAACAGGGAATTGAAAACAGACAATTACAATACAACAAGATCACCAGGGAGCCCATACTTTCATTACTGGCCTGCTTCCCTCAGTCAGTCAAAGGGTTCTCCAGCCTGAGACTCCCAATGCAGGGGGCAAACTCATGGGAGACCCATTGGGAGAACAACAACAACAACCACCATGTTCATTGATATAGCACCTCAAATATCAGGCACCTCCACACACCACTTAACGGGAGGGTGAGAGAGCACACTGAGCCACATAAGGAGATAACAGGTTGGCTTTGATGATACCAGGGCTTTAAGAGGTGTATTTTATACTTTTTAAAATAGAGGTTTGAGCCACACATAATGACGTGCCTGTTCCAAGCCTATAAAGTGAGGCCTTGGGATTTTTTTAAAATATGAAGTTGGAGTAATAGAAGCAGCCTGAATGGGTGGGGTCGGGCTCCCACAGAACCAGGATTTTGAGTTTAGCTTTCAGTACTTATTGGGGTTTTGGAAGCTGGCTGTGAAAGGTGTTACATCAGAAAGCTGGAATTCTCTCGGTCTCGTGCAATTCTGACAACAATCTAATTTACTGCATTTGCCTTTGCCAAGGGTCTGTCAACGGGAATGGTTGTTCTTTAGTCGTTAAATAATCTATTATTCTGTTATGCTTTCCTATAAAGTGATACAAATTCTTCTTTTCTTTTGTTTCTGTTTTAACTGCAGGTTAATAATAAAGTGTGTTTGCATAAAGCAGAGAAGCTGCACCAATCGAATTACATCTGGACCACAGCACCTTACACCAGATAAAGGATTGGGTCTTGGTGATCTCCTTGGGAGATTCAGAAGCAGTTTCCTCTGGTTAATGATAGGGATGTGGGATCTGAAAGAGGTTATAGAGAGAGCAAGGGGTGTAGGGGCTGGAGGGGGCACAGTGTTGGAGGAGGTGAGAGAAATGGGGAGAGGGTGTAGGGGCTGGAGGGGGTTACAGAGATAGGGAGGGGGTACAGAGATAGGGAGGGGGTTACAGAGATAGGGAGGGGGTGTAGGAGCTGGAGGGAGTTACACACATCGGGAGGGGGCACAGTGTTGGAGGAGGTGAGAGAAATGGGGAGAGGGTGTAGGGGCTGGAGGGGGTTACAGAGATAGGGAGGGGGTACAGAGATAGGGAGGGGGTTACAGAGATAGGGAGGGGGTGTAGGAGCTGGAGGGAGTTACACACATCGGGAGGGGGCACAGTGCTGGAGGGGGTTACAGAGATGGGGAGAGGGTGTCGGGGTTACAGAGATAGGGAGAGGGTGTAGGGGCTGGAGGGGGTTACAGAGATAGGGAGGGGATGAACGGGCTGGAGGAGGTTACAGAGATAGGGAGGGGGTGTAGGGGCTGTAGGGGGTTACAGAGATAGGGAGGGGATGAACGGGCTGGAGGAGGTTACAGAGATAGGGAGGGGGTTACAGAGATTGGGAGGGGGCGTAGAGGCTGAAGGGGGTTACAGAGATAGGGAGGGGGTTACAGAGATAGAGAGGGGTGTAGAGGCAGGAGGAGGTTACAGAGATAGGGAGGGGATGGAGGGGGTTACAGAGATAGGGAGAGGGTGGAGGGTACTGGAGGGGGGTTACAGAGATAGGGAGGGGGTGTAGGGGTTAGAGGGGGTTACAGAGATAGGGAGGGGGTGTAGAGGCTGGAGGGGGTTACAGAGGTGGGGGGTGTAGAGGCTGGAGGAGGTTACAGAGATAGGAAGGGGTGTAGGGCTGGAGGAGGTTACAGAAATAGGGAGGGGTGTAGGGGCTGGAAGAGGTTACAGAGATAGGGAGGGGTTGAAGGGGGTAACAGAGATAGGGAGGGTGTGTAGGGGCCGGAGGGGGTTACAGAGATAGGGAGGGGGTGGAGGGGGTTACAGAAATAGGGAGGGTGTGTAGGGGCTAGAGGAGGTTACAGAGATAGGGAGGGGGTGTAGGGGCTAGAGGAGGTTACAGAGATAGGGAGGGGGTGGAGGGGGTTACAGAGATATGGAGGGGGTGGAGGGGGTTACAGAGATAGGGAGGGGATGAACGGGCTGGAGGAGGTTACAGAGATAGGGAGGGGGTTACAGAGATTGGGAGGGGGCGTAGAGGCTGAAGGGGGTTACAGAGATAGGGAGGGGGTTACAGAGATAGAGAGGGGTGTAGAGGCAGGAGGAGGTTACAGAGATAGGGAGGGGATGGAGGGGGTTACAGAGATAGGGAGAGGGTGGAGGGTACTGGAGGGGGGTTACAGAGATAGGGAGGGGGTGTAGGGGTTAGGGGGGTTACAGAGATAGGGAGGGGGTGTAGAGGCTGGAGGGGGTTACAGAGGTGGGGGGTGTAGAGGCTGGAGGAGGTTACAGAGATAGGAAGGGGTGTAGGGCTGGAGGAGGTTACAGAAATAGGGAGGGGTGTAGGGGCTGGAAGAGGTTACAGAGATAGGGAGGGGTTGAAGGGGGTAACAGAGATAGGGAGGGTGTGTAGGGGCCGGAGGGGGTTACAGAGATAGGGAGGGGGTGGAGGGGCTGGAGGGGGTTACAGAGATAGGGAGGGGGTGGAGGGGGTTACAGAGATATGGAGGGGGTTACAGAGATAGGGAGGGGGTGTAGGGGCTAGAGGAGGTTACAGAGATAGGGAGGGGGTGGAGGGGGTTACAGAGATATGGAGGGGGTGGAGGGGGTTACAGAGATATGGAGGGGGTTACAGAGATAGGGAGGGGGTGTAGGGGCTGGAGGGGGTTACAGAGATATGGAGGGGGTGTAGAGGGTTACAGAGATAGGGTGGGGGTGGACGGAGTTACAGAGATAAGGTGGGGGTGTAGGGGGTTACAGAGATAGGGAGGGGGTGTAGGGACTGGAGGGGGTTACAGAGATAGGGAGGGGGTGGAGGGGGTTAAAGAGATAGGGAGGGGTTGGAGGGGCTGGAGGGGGTTAAAGAGATAGGAAGGGTGTTTAGGGGCCGGTGGGGGTTACAGAGATAGGGAGGGGGTGTAGGGGGTTACAGAGATAGGGTGCGTGTGGAGGGGATTACAGAGATAGGGAGGGGGTGTAGAGGGTTACAGAGATAGGGTGGGGCTGGAGGGGGTTACAGAGATAGGGTGGGGGTGGAGGGGGTTACAGAGATAGGGTGGTGGTTACAGAGATGGGGTGGGGGTGGAGGGGGTTACAGAGATAGGGTGGGGGTGGAGGGGGTTACAGAGATAGGGTGGGGGTGGAGGGGTTTACAGAGTTAGGGAGGGGGTGGAGGGGGTTACAGAGATAGGGTGGGGGTGGAGGGGGTTACAGAGTTAGGGAGGGGGTGGAGGGGGTTACAGAGATAGGGTGGGGGTGGAGGGGGTTACAGAGATAGGGTGGGGGTGGAGGGGGTTACAGAGATAGGGTGGGGTTGGAGGGGGTTACAGAGATAGGGAGGGGGTGGAGGGGGTTACAGAGATAGGGTGGGGCTGGAGGGGGTTACAGAGATAGGGAGGGGGTGTAGGGGGTTACAGAGTTAGGGAGGGGGTGGAGGGGGTTACAGAGATAGGGTGGGGGTGTAGGGGGTTACAGAGATAGGGTGGGGGTGGAGGGGGTTACAGAGATAGGGTGGGGGTGTAGGAGGTTACAGAAATAGGGAGGGGTGTAGGGGCTGGAAGAGGTTAAAGAGATAGGGAGGGGTTGAATGGGGTGACAGAGATAGGGAGGGTGTGTAGGGGCCGGAGGGGGTTACAGAGATAGGGAGGGGGTGGAGGGGGTTACAGAGATAGGGAGGGGGTTACAGAGATAGGGAGGGTGTGTAGGGGCTAGAGGAGGTTACAGAGATAGGGAGGGGGTGTAGGGGCTGGAGGGGGTTAGAGAGATAGGGAGAGGGTGTCGGGGCCGGAGGGGGTTACAGAGATAGGGAGGGGATGAACGGGCTGGAGGAGGTTACAGAGATAGGGAGGGGGTTACAGAGATTGGGAGGGGGCGTAGAGGCTGAAGGGGGTTACAGAGATAGGGAGGGGGTTACAGAGATAGAGAGGGGTGTAGAGGCAGGAGGAGGTTACAGAGATAGGGAGGGGATGGAGGGGGTTACAGAGATAGGGAGAGGGTGGAGGGTACTGGAGGGGGGTTACAGAGATAGGGAGGGGGTGTAGGGGTTAGGGGGGTTACAGAGATAGGGAGGGGGTGTAGAGGCTGGAGGGGGTTACAGAGGTGGGGGGTGTAGAGGCTGGAGGAGGTTACAGAGATAGGAAGGGGTGTAGGGCTGGAGGAGGTTACAGAAATTGGGAGGGGTGTAGGGGCTGGAAGAGGTTACAGAGATAGGGAGGGGTTGAAGGGGGTAACAGAGATAGGGAGGGTGTGTAGGGGCCGGAGGGGGTTACAGAGATAGGGAGGGGGTGGAGGGGGTTACAGAGATAGGGAGGGTGTGTAGGGGCTAGAGGAGGTTACAGAGATAGGGAGGGGGTGTAGGGGCTGGAGGGGGTTACAGAGATAGGGAGGGGGTGGAGGGGGTTACAGAGATATGGAGGGGGTTACAGAGATAGGGAGGGGGTGTAGGGGCTGGAGGGGGTTACAGAGATATGGAGGGGGTGTAGAGGGTTACAGAGATAGGGTGGGGGTGGACGGAGTTACAGAGATAAGGTGGGGGTGTAGGGGGTTACAGAGATAGGGAGGGGGTGTAGGGACTGGAGGGGGTTACAGAGATAGGGAGGGGGTGGAGGGGGTTAAAGAGATAGGGAGGGTGTGGAGGGGGTTAAAGAGATAGGGAGGGGTTGGAGGGGCTGGAGGGGGTTAAAGAGATAGGAAGGGTGTTTAGGGGCCGGTGGGGGTTACAGAGATAGGGAGGGGGTGTAGGGGGTTACAGAGATAGGGTGCGTGTGGAGGGGATTACAGAGATAGGGAGGGGGTGTAGAGGGTTACAGAGATAGGGTGGGGCTGGAGGGGGTTACAGAGATAGGGTGGGGCTGGAGGGGGTTACAGAGATAGGGTGGGGGTGTAGGGGTTAGGGGGGTTACAGAGATAGGGAGGGGGTGTAGAGGCTGGAGGGGGTTACAGAGGTGGGGGGTGTAGAGGCTGGAGGAGGTTACAGAGATAGGAAGGGGTGTAGGGCTGGAGGAGGTTACAGAAATTGGGAGGGGTGTAGGGGCTGGAAGAGGTTACAGAGATAGGGAGGGGTTGAAGGGGGTAACAGAGATAGGGAGGGTGTGTAGGGGCCGGAGGGGGTTACAGAGATAGGGAGGGGGTGGAGGGGGTTACAGAGATAGGGAGGGTGTGTAGGGGCTAGAGGAGGTTACAGAGATAGGGAGGGGGTGTAGGGGCTGGAGGGGGTTACAGAGATAGGGAGGGGGTGGAGGGGGTTACAGAGATATGGAGGGGGTTACAGAGATAGGGAGGGGGTGTAGGGGCTGGAGGGGGTTACAGAGATATGGAGGGGGTGTAGAGGGTTACAGAGATAGGGTGGGGGTGGACGGAGTTACAGAGATAAGGTGGGGGTGTAGGGGGTTACAGAGATAGGGAGGGGGTGTAGGGACTGGAGGGGGTTACAGAGATAGGGAGGGGGTGGAGGGGGTTAAAGAGATAGGGAGGGTGTGGAGGGGGTTAAAGAGATAGGGAGGGGGTGGAGGGGGTTACAGAGATAGGGAGGGGGTGGAGGGGGTTACAGAGATAGGGAGGGGGTGGAGGGGGTTAAAGAGATAGGGAGGGGGTGGAGGGGGTTACAGAGATAGGGAGGGGGTGGAGGGGGTTACAGAGATAGGGTGGGGGTTACAGAGATGGGGTGGGGGTGGAGGGGGTTACAGAGATAGGGTGGGGGTGGAGGGGGTTACAGAGATAGGGTGGGGGTGGAGGGGGTTACAGAGATAGGGTGGGGGTGGAGGGGGTTACAGAGATAGGGTGGGGCTGGAGGGGGTTACAGAGATAGGGTGGGGGTGGAGGGGGTTACAGAGATAGGGAGGGGGTGGAGGGGTTTACAGAGATAGGGTGGGGGTGGAGGGGGTTACAGAGATAGGGTGGGGCTGGAGGGGGTTACAGAGATAGGGTGGGGCTGGAGGGGGTTACAGAGATAGGGAGGGGGTGGAGGGGGTTACAGAGATAGGGAGGGGGTGGAGGGGTTTACAGAGATAGGGTGGGGGTGGAGGGGGTTACAGAGATAGGGTGGGGCTGGAGGGGGTTACAGAGATAGGGTGGGGCTGGAGGGGGTTACAGAGATAGGGAGGGGGTGGAGGGGGTTACAGAGATAGGGAGGGGGTGTAGGGGGTTACAGAGATAGGGTGGGGGTGGAGGGGTTTACAGAGTTAGGGAGGGGGTGGAGGGGGTTACAGAGATAGGGTGGGGGTGTAGGGGGTTACAGAGATAGGGTGGGGGTGGAGGGGGTTACAGAGATAGGGTGGGGGTGTAGGAGGTTACAGAAATAGGGAGGGGTGTAGGGGCTGGAAGAGGTTAAAGAGATAGGGAGGGGTTGAAGGGGGTGACAGAGATAGGGAGGGTGTGTAGGGGCCGGAGGGGGTTACAGAGATAGGGAGGGGGTGGAGGGGGTTACAGAGATAGGGAGGGGGTTACAGAGATAGGGAGGGTGTGTAGGGGCTAGAGGAGGTTACAGAGATAGGGAGGGGGTGTAGGGGCTGGAGGGGGTTAGAGAGATAGGGAGAGGGTGTCGGGGCCGGAGGGGGTTACAGAGATAGGGAGGGGATGAACGGGCTGGAGGAGGTTACAGAGATAGGGAGGGGGTTACAGAGATTGGGAGGGGGCGTAGAGGCTGAAGGGGGTTACAGAGATAGGGAGGGGGTTACAGAGATAGAGAGGGGTGTAGAGGCAGGAGGAGGTTACAGAGATAGGGAGGGGATGGAGGGGGTTACAGAGATAGGGAGAGGGTGGAGGGTACTGGAGGGGGGTTACAGAGATAGGGAGGGGGTGTAGGGGTTAGAGGGGGTTACAGAGATAGGGAGGGGGTGTAGAGGCTGGAGGGGGTTACAGAGGTGGGGGGTGTAGAGGCTGGAGGAGGTTACAGAGATAGGAAGGGGTGTAGGGCTGGAGGAGGTTACAGAAATAGGGAGGGGTGTAGGGGCTGGAAGAGGTTACAGAGATAGGGAGGGGTTGAAGGGGGTAACAGAGATAGGGAGGGTGTGTAGGGGCCGGAGGGGGTTACAGAGATAGGGAGGGGGTGGAGGGGGTTACAGAGATAGGGAGGGCGTGTAGGGGCTAGAGGAGGTTACAGAGATAGGGAGGGGGTGTAGGGGCTGGAGGGGGTTAAAGAGATAGGGAGAGGGTGTCGGGGCCGGAGGGGGTTACAGAGATAGGGAGGTGATGTCGGGGGTTACAGAGATAGGGAGGGGCTGTCGGGGCTGGAGGAGGTTACAGAGATAGGGAGGGGTTGGAGGGGGTTACACAGATAGGGAGGGTGTGTACGGGCTGGAGGGGGTTACAGAGATAGGGAGGGGGTGTAGGCACTGGAGGGGGTTACAGAGATAGGGAGAGGGTGTAGGGGCTGGCGGGGGTTACAGAGATGGGGGGGTGAAGGGGGTTACAGAGATAGGGAGGGGATGTATGCGCTGGAGGGGGTCACAGAGATAGGGAGGGGGTGTAGGGGGTTACACGGATAGGGAGGGGGTTACAGAGATAGGGAGGCGTTGTAGGGGCTGGAAGGGGTTACAGAGATAGGGAGGGAATGCAGGTGCTAGTGGAGGTTACAGAGAGAGGGAGGGGGTGTCGGGGCAGGAGGGGATTACAGAGATAGGGAGGGGGCGTAGGGGCTGGAGGGGGTTACAGAGATAGGGAGGAGTTGGAGGGATTACAGCGATAGGGAGGGGTTGGAGGGACTGGTGGGGTTAAAGAGATAGGAAGGGTGTTTAGGGGCCGGTGGGGTTTACAGAGATAGGGAGGGGGTGTAGGGGCTGGAGGGGGTTACAGAGATAGGGAGGGGGTGGAGGGGGTTACAGAGATAGGGAGGGGGTGTAGGGGCTGGAGGGGGTTACAGAGATAGGGAGGGGGTGGAGGGGGTTACAGAGATATGGAGGGGGTTACAGAGATAGGGAGGGGGTGTAGGGGCTGGAGGGGGTTACAGAGATATGGAGGGGGTGTAGAGGGTTACAGACATAGTGTGGGGGTGGACGGAGTTACAGAGATAAGGTGGGGGTGTAGGGGGTTACAGAGATAGGGAGGGGGTGTAGGGACTGGAGGGGGTTACAGAGATAGGGAGGGGGTGGAGGGGGTTAAAGAGATAGGGAGGGGGTGGAGGGGGTTAAAGAGATAGGGAGGGGGTGGAGGGGGTTAAAGAGATAGGGAGGGTGTGGAGGGGGTTAAAGAGATAGGGAGGGGTTGGAGGGGCTGGAGGGGGTTAAAGAGATAGGAAGGGTGTTTAGGGGCCGGTGGGGGTTACAGAGATAGGGAGGGGGTGTAGGGGCTGGAGGGGGTTACAGAGATAGGGAGGGGGTGGAGGGGGTTACAGAGATAGGGAGGGGGTGTAGGGGCTGGAGGGGGTTACAGAGATAGGGAGGGGGTGGAGGGGGTTACAGAGATATGGAGGGGGTTACAGAGATAGGGAGGGGGTGTAGGGGCTGGAGGGGGTTACAGAGATATGGAGGGGGTGTAGAGGGTTACAGACATAGTGTGGGGGTGGACGGAGTTACAGAGATAAGGTGGGGGTGTAGGGGGTTACAGAGATAGGGAGGGGGTGTAGGGACTGGAGGGGGTTACAGAGATAGGGAGGGGGTGGAGGGGGTTAAAGAGATAGGGAGGGGGTGGAGGGGGTTAAAGAGATAGGGAGGGGGTGGAGGGGGTTAAAGAGATAGGGAGGGTGTGGAGGGGGTTAAAGAGATAGGGAGGGGTTGGAGGGGCTGGAGGGGGTTAAAGAGATAGGAAGGGTGTTTAGGGGCCGGTGGGGGTTACAGAGATAGGGAGGGGGTGTAGGGGGTTACAGACATAGGGTGCGTGTGGAGGGGATTACAGAGATAGGGAGGGGGTGTAGAGGGTTACAGAGATAGGGTGGGGCTGGAGGGGGTTACAGAGATAGGGTGGGGGTTACAGAGATAGGGTGGGGGTGTAGGGGGTTACAGAGATAGGGTGGGGGTGGAGGGGGTTACAGAGATAGGGTGGGGGTGGAGGGGGTTACAGAGATAGGGTGGGGCTGGAGGGGTTTACAGAGATAGGGTGGGGGTGGAGGGGGTTACAGAGATAGGGTGGGGGTGGAGGGGTTTACAGAGTTAGGGAGGGGGTGGAGGGGGTTACAGAGATAGGGAGGGGGTTACAGAGATAGGGTGGGGGTGTAGGGGGTTACAGAGATAGGGTGGGGGTGGAGGGGGTTACAGAGATAGGGAGGGGGTTACAGAGATAGGGTGGGGGTGTAGGGGGTTACAGAGATAGGGTGGGGGTGGAGGGGGTTACAGAGATAGGGAGGGGGTTACAGAGATAGGGTGGGGGTGTAGGGGGTTACAGAGATAGGGTGGGGGTGTAGGGGGTTACAGAGATAGGGTGGGGGTGTAGGGGGTTACAGAGATAGGGTGGGGGTGGAGGGGGTTACAGAGATAGGGAGGGGGTTACAGAGATAGGGTGGGGGTGTAGGGGGTTACAGAGATAGGGTGGGGGTGGAGGGGGTTACAGAGATAGGGAGGGGGTTACAGAGATAGGGTGGGGGTGTAGGGGGTTACAGAGTTAGGGAGGGGGTGGAGGGGGTTACAGAGATAGGGAGGGGGTTACAGAGATAGGGTGGGGGTGTAGGGGGTTACAGAGATAGGGTGGGGGTGGAGGGGGTTACAGAGATAGGGAGGGGGTTACAGAGATAGGGTGGGGGTGTAGGGGGTTACAGAGATAGGGTGGGGGTGGAGGGGGTTACAGAGATAGGGAGGGGGTTACAGAGATAGGGTGGGGGTGTAGGGGGTTACAGAGATAGGGTGGGGGTGGAGGGGGTTACAGAGATAGGGTGGGGGTGGAGGGGTTTACAGAGATAGGGAGGGGGTGCAGGGAGTTACAGAGATAGGGTGGGGGTGGAGGGGGTTACAGAGATAGGGTGGGGCTGGAGGGGGTTACAGAGATAGGGAGGGGGTTACAGAGATAGGGAGGGGGTGTAGGGGCTGGAGGGGGTTACAGAGATATGGAGGGGGTGTAGAGGGTTACAGACATAGTGTGGGGGTGGACGGAGTTACAGAGATAAGGTGGGGGTGTAGGGACTGGAGGGGGTTACAGAGATAGGGAGGGGGTGGAGGGGGTTACAGAGATAGGGAGGGGGTGGAGGGGGTTACAGAGATAGGGAGGGGGTGGAGGGGGTTACAGAGATAGGGTGGGGGTGGAGGGGGTTAGAGAGAAAGGGAGGGGGTGGAGGGGGTTACAGAGATAGGGTGGGGGTGGAGGGGGTTACAGAGATAGGGTGGGGCTGGAGGGGGTTACAGAGATAGGGAGGGGGTGGAGGGGGTTACAGAGATAGGGAGGGGGTGGAGGGGGTTACAGAGATAGGGAGGGGGTGGAGGGGGTTACAGAGATAGGGTGGGGGTGGAGGGGGTTAGAGAGAAAGGGAGGGGGTGGAGGGGGTTACAGAGATAGGGAGGGGGTGTATAGGCTGCTGTCGTGCCCGAGTTTGCTGCTCAGACCCTTGCCCAAACCACAGGGTACGGGAGTTGGTGGGCTGCTGCTGCTGGTGGTGGTGGTGGTGGTGGTGGGCGTGGAGCGAAGTGATTTGGCCTTCAGATGAACACACTCACCTCTTGCCAGCAAGGCAAACAGCAGTCCTCCGAGCTGCTCCCTCCCCCACTGAGAAACTGTCCAGATGGGGAAAAGTCTCCACGGTGCGATGGGTCAGGTAACGCAAACGGCTCGGCAGCGGTGGCAACAGCAACACTCTGCAAACACAGAGAGAAAGGGCTGAGTGAGCCAACAACAACAACGGCCTGCATTTACCTAGCACATTCACAGTAACTCTTCATCCCTGGGTCCTTGTGACAGGACGAGGGAACTGGGCATCATCGTGAGCCACCTACCCAGACTGGGGAACAGTCGCTTGATGAGCGAGGAGCAGTTAGAAGGAAGCAGCTGAGGTATGCAGGTTGGGGAATGGCATCGTAGAACAGAGGGCCCAGACACCTGAACGGTGACCAGCGTGTCCATCTCCACACCCCCACTTTCACAGGGACACCCAGCACATGCCCTTAAACAGAGTGGGTCACGGGGCCCTTTCAGTGTAACCCACACTGCTGTGTGTCTGGAGTCACATGTGGGCCATATCAGCCAAGGACTGCAGATGTCCCTCCCTGAAGCACGAGTGAAACAGATGGGATTTTACAGCAACAGATCTTGGCCACAGTGGTTCCGATCCAATAGATCCACTTCATAAATCACATTGATCAAATGGAGAGCACCTTGCAACCTCATCGATCTGGAAGGCCAAGGGTAGCAGACACATGGGAAGACCATCCCCTGCAAGCTTCCCCTCTAAGCCACTCACCATCCTGAGTTGGAAATACTGTTCCTTCAGTGTTGTTGGGTCCCTCCAATCCCAAGGAATGCAAGACATAGAGAGGAGCCCCACCCTGATCAGCTTAAAAGGTTGGTAGAATCATACAATCCCATCAGTGTGCAAACAGGCCATTCAGCCCATCAAATCCACACCGACGCTCTGAGGAGGATCCAGTTTGGAGGATAGGGAAAAACTGTGGCTGTTTAAGAGCTGCTCATCGTTTTCAGGTATGTTTAGGTGTTGGAGGTAATCCCCTCGCATTCCAAGAGCAACAATGACTCTTTGAGAAGCTTTGGAACTCTGGATCAAAACAATGGCACTTTAAAAAGGAGGAAGAGCCACAATAGCAGAGACCACACGGTCAGAGAAAGAAACCAACACTGCTGTCTGACACAGCAAGGAATCTGCACAGCTACTGCCTTTGCTAATTGAGTTCAAGTATCTCTGGACATCGGAGCGTGACCAGGAAAAATGACCAAACAGTAAAATTCACAGCTAACCTTGGAAGAACCTGTATGGGAGAGCTCACAGCACAGGAACAGATCAGGGCATACTTTTTAAGCCTAACCTTACTGTAAATCTATAATAATGGGTAGAGTGATATCTTTTTTGATAGTATTTTTATCAGCATCTGTCTCTTGATTACATTTTAAAAACATAAAACATAAGGAATAAGTTAACCAGTAAGACGGTGCTATTTTCTGGGTCTGTAGATTGTGAAGGAGCAAAGATGGCCTTCAGTAGAGTGATATGCTCTTCCTGTCAGATGTGGGAAGAGTTTCCATATTACTGACAATTAAGTCAACACTAAGAGTGTTTGGTTGTGAATCATATCAGATCTCATGGATCAGTTGGAGCACTAGTTGGAGGCAATAAGGAATTTACTGGAGCAAGGGGGTACGATGGATGGCAGTTACAGGAAAGAAGAAAAGCCGCAGATCCAGTTAGGTAGGTGGGTTACCACCATGAAAGGCAGGAGGGGGTAGGCAGGTAGTAGTGCAGAAGTCTTCTGTGGCTATCCCCATCTCAAACTAGTATGCCGTTTTGGAAAATGTACTGGGTGATGGACTCTCTGGGGAATGTAACATGAACAGCCAAGTTTCTGTTATCGGGACTGGTTCTCATGTCATGAAGGGTATGTCAGGTTCTGAGCAATCGATTGTGACAGGGGATTCTCTCGTCAGGGGCACTGACAGACTTTTTTGTGGCCGATAGTGAGAAATCAGAATGATGCATGGTGCCAGGATCAAGGATGTCTCAGAGAGAGTGCAGAATGTTCTCAAAGGGGAAAGCGACCGGCAGGAGGTCATTGTACACATTGGGACCAATGACATAGGTAGGGAAAAGGATGAGATTCTGAAGGGAGAATATAGAAAGTTAGGCAGGAACTTTAAAAAGGAGGTCCTCGAGAATAGTAATATCTGGATTACTCCTGGTGCTATGAGCTAGTGAGGGCAGGAATAGGAAAATAGAGCAGATGAATGCATGGCTGAGGAGCTGGTGTATGGGAGAAGGATTCACATTTTTGGATCATTGGAATCTCTTTTGGGGTAGAAGTGACCTGTACAAGAAGGACGGATTGCACCTAAATTGGAAGGGGACTAATATACTGGCAGGGAGATTTGCGAGAGCTGCTCAGGAGGATTGAAACTAGTAGGGGGGGGGGGGGGGGGGGGGAGTGGTGAGACCCAGGGAGATAGTGAGGAAAGAGATCAATCGGAGATGGGTACAGTTGGGAAAAGAAGTGAGTCAAACAGTCAGGGCAGACAGGGACACAGCAAAGAATGAGGTAGGACTGATAAATTAAACTGCAGGTGAACTCAGGGCATGGTTAGGAACATGGGACAGGGATATCATAACAATTACAGAAACATGGCTCAGGGATGGACAGGACTGGCAGCTGAATGTTCCAGGATACAAATGTTACAGGAAAGGTAAAAAGGGAGGCAAGAGAGGAGGGGGAGTGGCATTTTTGATAAGGGATAGCATTACAGCTGTGCTGAGGGAGGGTATTCCCGGAAATACATCCAGGGAAGTTATTTGGGTGGAACTGAGAAATAAGAAAGGGATGATCACCTTATTGGGATTGTATTATAGACGCCCGAATAGTCAGAGGGAAATTGAGAAACAAACTTGTCTGGAGATCTCAGCTGTCTTCAAGAATAATAGGGTGGTTATGGTCGGGAATTTTAACTTTCCAAACATCAACTGGGACTTCCATAGTGTTAAAAGTTTAGATGGAGAGGAATTTCTTAAGTGTGTACAAGACAATTTTCTGATTCAGTATGTGGATGTACCTACTGGAGAAGCTGCAAAACTGACTTACTCTTCAGAAATAAGGCAGGGCAGGTGACTGAGGTGTCAGTGGGGGGCACTTTGGGGCTAGCGACCATAATTCTATTAGATTTAAAATAGTGATGGAAAAGTATAGACCAGATTTAAAAGTTGAAGTTCTAAATTGGAGAAAGGCCAATTTTGACGGTATGATTGGGGGCAAATGTTCACAGGTAAAGGGACGGCTGGAAAGTGGGAAGCTTTCAGAAATGAGGTAAGGAGAATCCAGAGAAAGTATATTCCTGCCAGGGTGAAAGGGAATGCTGGCTGGCAAAAGAAATTGAAGAGAAAAAGAAGGAAGTATATATCAGGTATAGACAGTAGAGATTGAGTGAATGCTTAGAGTATAAAGGCAGGAGGATTATACTTAAGAGGGAAATCAGGAGGGCAAAACGGGTACATGAGATAGTTTTAGTAAACAAGATGACAGAGAATCCCAAAGGATTTTATAAAGACAGGGCAACCCCCGTATCCACAGAATCGTTTTCCTTGGTTTACTGCAGCCAGAACATATTATAGGGAACATTCCAGAACCAGGGACTAGGAGGTTGCTGAGAATGGGTTTGCTCCTATCCCATTTTTGAACTTCTGCAGGAGGTTCTGGAACATATCCTCCCTGGGTACAGTGGGAGGTGGGGAGAACTACTGTACAGTAAGGACAAAAGGATAAGTAGGAAGGGAATAGGGCCCCGTAAAAACCAGCAAGGCAGCCGATATGTGAAACCACAGAAGATGCTAAACGGTTATTTTGCATCAGTGTTTACTGTGATATAGAATGTGGGGAAATAGATGGTGACATCTTGAAAAATGTCCATAGAATCTAAGACGGGGAGGTATATTTTTAAGGTGAGAGGAGTTGATTTAACAAAGATACAGGATTCTTGTGCACAGAATGTCTAGTAAAGAGGAAGAAGGAGGCTTACATAAGGTTGAGGAAACAAGGTTCAGACAGAGCAGTGGAGGGATACAGGATAGCCAGAAGGGACCTGAAGAAAGGGATTAGGAGAGCTAAGAGAGGGCATGAAAAATCCCTGGCGGATAGGATCAAGGATAACCCCAAGGCATTCTATGCGTATGTGAGAAACCTGAGAATGACGAGAACGAGGGTAGGTCCGATCAAGGACAGTGGTGGGAGACTGTGTATTGAGTCGGAAGAGATAGGAGAGGTCTTGAACAAGTACTTCTCTTCAGTATTTACGAACGAGAGGGACTGTATTGTTGAAGAGGAGAGTGTGAAACGGACTGATAAGCTAGAAGAGATATCTGTTAGGAAGGAAGATGTGTTGGACATTTTGAACAACTTGAGGATAGACAAGTCCCCCGGGCCTGACGGGATATATCCTAGGATTATGTGGGAAGCAAGAGAGGAAATTGCAGTACCGTTGGCAATGATCTTCTCGTCTTCACTGGCAACGGGGGTGGTACCAGGGGACTGGAGAGTAGCGAATGTTGTGCCCCTGTTCAAAAAAGGGAATAGGGATAACCCCGGGAATTACAGGCCAGTTAGTCTTACTTCTGTGGTAGGCAAAGTAATGGAAAGGGTACTGAGGGATAGGATTTACGAGTATCTGGAACGGCACTGCTTGATTAGGGACAGCCAGCACGGATTTGTGAAGGGTAGGTCTTGCCTTACAAGTCTTATTGAATTCTTCGAGGAGGTGACCAAGCATGTGGATGAGGGTAGAGCAGTGGATGTAGTGTACATGGATTTTAGTAAGGCATTTGATAAGGTTCCCCATGGTAGGCTTATGCGGAAAGTCAGGAGGCATGGGATAGAGGGAAATTTGGCCAATTGGATAGAAAACTGGCTAACCGGTCGAAGTCAGAGAGTGGTGGTAGATGGTAAATATTCAGCATGGAGTCCAGTTACAAGTGGAGTTCCGCAGGGATCAGTTCTGGGCCCTCTGCTGTTTGTAATTTTTATTAATGACTTAGATGAGGGAGTCGAAGGGTGGGTCAGTAAATTTGCAGATGATACAAAGATAGGTGGAGTTGTGGACAGTGAGGAGGGCTGTTGTCGGCTGCAGAGGGACTTAGATATGATGCAGAGCTGGGCTGAGGAGTGGCAGATGGAGTTCAACCCTGCCAAGTGTGAAGTTGTCCATTTTGGAAGAACAAATAAGAATGCGGAATACAGGGTTAATGGTAGGGTTCTTGGTCAGGTGGAGGAACAGAGGGATCTTGGGGTCTATGTACATAGATCTTTGAAGGTTGCCACTCAGGTGGATAGAGTTTGTAAGAAGGCCTATGGAGTATTATCGTTCATTAGCAGAGGGATTGAATTCAAGAGTCGTGAGGTGATGTTGCAGCTGTACAGGACTTTGGTTAGGCCACATTTGGAGTACTGTGTGCAGTTCTGGTCGCCTCACTTTAGGAAAGATGTGGAAGCTTTGGAGAGGGTGCAGAGAAGATTTACCAGGATGTTGCCTGGAATGGAGAGTAGGTCATACGAGGATAGGTTGAGAGTTCTCGGCCTTTTCTCGTTGGAACGGCGAAGGATGAGGGGTGACTTGATAGAGGTTTATAAGATGATCAGAGGAATAGATAGAGTAGACAGTCAGAAACTTTTTCCCCGGGTACAACAGAGTGTTACAAGGGGACATAAATTTAAGGTGAAGGGTGGAAGGTATAGGGGAGATGTCAGGGGTGGGTTCTTCACCCAGAGAGTGGTGGGGGCATGGAATGCGCTGCCCGTGGGAGTGGTAGAGTCAGATTCATTGGCGACCTTTAAGCGGCATTTGGATAGGTACATGGATGGGTGCTTAATCTAGGATAGAAGTTCGGCACAACATCGTGGGCCGAAGGGCCTGTTCTGTGCTGTATTGTTCTATGTTCTAGAGGGTGGTTCATGTGTGGAATGAACTGCCTAAGGAAAGGGTGGATGTGGGTAGAGTTACATTTAAAAGACATTTGGATACATTCATGAATAGCAAAGGTTTGGAGGGGCATGAGGCCAGCACAGGCAGGTGGGACCCATTTAGTTTGGGGATTAGGGTTGGCATGGACTAGTTGGACCGAAGGGTCTGTTTCCGTCCTGTATGACAGTATGATGTTTACAGAGGTGGTGGTCCTGAATGTCTTAAAATATCGAACAGTGGATATATCCCCCAGGACCTGATCAGGTGTATCCTAGGGCTCTGTGGGAAGCTAGAGAAGTGATTGCTGGGCCCCTCATCAATAGTCACAGGTGAGGTGCCGGAAGACTGGAGGTTGGCTAACATGGTGCTAGTGTTTGAGAAAGGTGGTGAGGACAAGCCAGAGAGCTATAGACCAGTGAGCCTGACCTTGGTGATGGGCAAGTTGTTGGAGGGAATCCTGAGGGACAGGATATACACGTATTTGGAAAGGCAAGGATTGATTAGGGATAGTCAGCATGGCTTTGTGCGTGGGAAATCATGTCTCACAAACTTGATTTGAGTTTTTTGAAGTAATAAACAGGATTGATGAGGACAGAGCAGTAGATGTGATCTATATGGACTTCATTAAGGCGTTCGACAAGGTTCCTCATGGGAGACTGGTGAGCAATGTTAGATCACATGTAATACAGGAGAACTAGCCATTTGGATACAGAACTGGCTCAAAGGTAGAAGACAGAGGGTGGTGGTAGAAGGTTGCTTTTCAGACTGGAGGCCTGTGACCAGTTGAGTGCCACAAGGATCAGTGCTGGGTCCTCTACTTTTCGTCATTTATATAAATGATTTGGATGTGAGCATAAGTGGTGTAGTTAGTAAGTTTGCAGATGACACCATAATTGGAGGTGTAGTGGACAGAAAAGAAGGTTACCTCAGATTACAACAGGATCTGGACCAGATGGGTCAATGGGCTGAGAAGTGGCAGATGGAGTTTAATTCAGATAAATGCGAGGTACTGCATTTTGGAAAGACAAATCAGGGCAGGACTTATACACTTAATGGTAAGGTCCTAGGGAGTGTTGCTGAACAAAGAGACCTTGGAGTGCAGGTTCATAGCTCCTTGAAGGTGGAGTTGCAGGTAGATAGTTGCAGGTAGTGAAGATGATGTTTGGTATGCTTTGCTTTATTGGTCAGAGTATTGAGTACAGGAGTTGGGAGGTCATGTTGTGGCTGCACAGGACAATGGTTAGGCCACTGTTGGAATATTGTGTGCAATTCTGGTCTCCCTGCTGTAGGAAAGATGTTGTGAAACTTGAAAGGGTTCAGAAAAGATTTACAAGGATGTTGCCACGGTTGGAGGATCTTAGTTATAGGGAAAAGTTGAATAGGCTGGGGCTGTTTTCCCTGGAGCAGAGGCTGAGGGGTGACCTTGTAGAGGTTTATAAAATCATGAGAGGCATGGATATGGTAAAGAGACAAAGTCTTTTCCCTGGGGTCGGGGAGTCCAGAACTAGAGGGCATAGGTTGAGGGTGAGAGGGGAAAGATATAAAAGAGACCTAAGGAGCAACTTCTTCACACAGAGGGTGGTGCGTGTAAGGAATGAGCTGCCAGAGGAAGTGGTGGAGGCTGGTACAATGATAACACTTAAAAGGCATTTGGATGGGTATATGAATAGGAAGGGATTGGAGGGATATGGGCCAAGTGCCGACAAATGGGGCTAGATTAGTTTAGGATATCTAAATGGATGAGTTGGACCGAAAGATCTGTTTCCGTGCTCTACATCTCTGACTTTGACAGCATCCCATCCAGACCTATCCCCCAGCCCGACCTTCTCCCTGTAACCCTGGATTTCATCCCTGAACACTATGGGCAGTTTAGCACGGCCAATTCACCTGACCTGCACATCTTTGAACTGTGGGAGAAAACCAGAACATCTGGAGAAAATCCATGCAGACACGGGGAGAATATACAAACTCCCACAGAGACAGTCACCCGAGAGTGGAATTGAACCCAGGCCCCTGGCACTGGGGAGGCAGCAGTGCTAACCACTGAGCCAACATGCTGGGTTGTGACATCTTGGCCTGAACATGCAGACAGGGCCTTGGGTTGACATCTTGTCTGAAAGATGCACATAACTCTCTCCATGCTTTCTTGTTGTGATCAAGCTCTGAAGCAGGTCCCATACCAAAAAACCTCGCGAATCCAGGGCAGGAGGTGCTGCCAACCGGAAAGCAACACGCCCATACTCCCAGTCCCCCTGCTTACTTGTTTGCATCGTCGGAAGTTTTTCTCAGGAAACTTTCCAGCTCCTGGGTGATTTTCTCCACAAATTCATCTTCCTCTTTGGAGAGATAGACACCATCCAAATGGAGCAAAGCCAGGATGAGACAGACTCACAAGGAACAGTCTAAAAAGGAAAAACAGAGAGACTTTACACAGCATCAACATGCAAAAGCACTGACCAGAAACGGTATAGCTAACTATGACCTGATCACTTCCACCGCACAACTGCACATCCTCACTGAAATAAGTCTGAACCCTTGTACAACAGTGTGCAACTTGCTAAATCTAACTCCACATGGCACACTGACTCACAGAGAAACCAGAGGGCCATTTAAACAATCAATCTGTTCACATTCATCACTTAAGGGAGGTTGTTCTGTGAGCGAGTATCTGAGCTCAGAGTTGTACAGAATGGAAATAGACCCTTCCATCTAACCAGTCCATGCTGACCATGTTCCCAAACTAAACCACTCCCACCTGCCTGCATTTGGCCTGTATCCTTCCAAAACCTTACCTTTTCATGGATTTTTCCAAATGTCTATGAAATGTTGGAACTGGACCTCCACTACTTCCTCTGGAAGGTCACTCCACATGTGAACTACTCTCTGTGCAGAGAAGTTCTCCCTCATGTCCATTATAAACCTTTCTCCTCTCACCTTAAAAATATGCCCCCTCGTTTTGAACTCCCCCCCCCCGCCCCCGCCCCCGCCCCCCCCCCCCCCATAACAGCCTAACCAGAACTGAACATATTACTCCAGAAGAGACCTCACCAACATAGTGTACAATCTCAATATAACGTCCCATCTCCTGTATTCAAAGGTCTGAGCAATGAAGGCAAGCTTGCTAAACGCCCTATTCACCATCCTGGCTACACAGTCACAGAGACACAGAGATGTACAGCATGGAAAAAGACCCTTCGGTCCAACTCATCCATCCTGATCAGATATCCATTTGCCAGCACCCAACCCATATCCCTCCAAACCCTTCCTATTCATATACCCATCCAAATGCCTTTTAAATGTTGTAATTGTACCAGCCTCCACCATTTCGTCTGGCAGCCCATTCCATACACGTACCACCCTCTGCGTGAAAAAGTTGCCCCTTAGGTCCCTTTTATCTCTTTCCCCTCTCACCCTAAACCTATGCCCTCTAGTTCTGGAATCCCCAACTCCAGGGAAAAGACTTTGTATATTTACCCTATCCATGCCCCTCATAATTTTGTAAACCTCTATAAGGTCACCCCTCAGCCTCCGACGCTCCAGGGAAAACAGCCCCAGCCTGTTCAGCCTCTCCCTGTAGTTCAGATCCTCCAACCCTGGTAACATCCTTATAAATCTTTTCTGAACCCTTTCAAGTTTCACAGCATCTTTCTGATAGGAAGGAGACCAGAATTACACACAATATTCCAAAAGTGGCCTAACCAACATCCTGTACAGTTGCAACATGACCTCCCAACTCCGATACTGACCGATGAAGGCAAGCATACTAAACCAGCCTTCTTCACCATCCTATCTACCTGCAACTCTACTTTCAAGGAGCTATGAACCTGCACTCCAAGGTCTCTTTGTTCAGCAACACTCCCCAGGACCTTTTCATTAAGTGTATAAGTCCTGCTAAGATTTGCTTTTCCAAAATGCAGCACCTCGCATTTATCTAAATTAAACACCATCTGCCACTCCTCAGCCCATTGGCCCATCTGATCAAGATCCTGTTGTAATCTGAGGTAACCTTCTTTGCTGTCCACTACACCTCCAATTTTGGTGTAATCTGCAAACTTACTAACTATACCTCTTATGTTCAACCTATGAGGCAAATTTCAATCAATTATGTACCACGCTGAATGATAGCACCTCTTCACTGTGGCATTATTTCTTCATCTTATTGGTTCATGTGCATCGTACCCAATGTCACAATGTTTATGTTTTACAAGAGGGAAATGTGTGCCAAGTGGATATGAACCAATATTCTATACCTGCCCAGCATCACTTCTCTGGTATTCAATTGAATAACTGCACAAGTGAGCCTCCAGCCACTATATATATATATATCTGCGTGTGTGTATTTTTGCAAGTTCTTATTAGAGCTGTACGAATTTCCTTCAGGGTGTCACTAGCAGGACAAACCTGCCTACCTGTTCTGAAGATGGGGCAGGGAGCTGTTCTCCTGAACCAATGCAGTCCATTGGGTTCAGATCCGTGACTGTTAGGAAGGTGGGAATTCCAAGATAGTGACCCAGCCCCATAGAAGCGGAGACCTCCCGAGGCTGGCAAACCCCGCGTTCAGCACAGACTGCAAACCCAGACACAGCAACGGTGGCCATGGGACGTGTTGCTGCAGAAAACAAAACCTGCACACGGACCCAACAAAGTGCAAAGGTCAGGGAAGCAAAACTCAAGAGAGGCAAGTCTTGACTGCTGCTGTGTACTCGAGCTGAAGAAGCCATCTCTTTCCAGGGAGAGAGAGGGAGGGAGATGTCAGCAGAGAGAGCAATCTAACTCACCAATCTCCTTCAGGCTTTCGGTTTCTTCTGCAAATAAAAACAGAAAAGAAAGGAAACCAACCCCAAGCACTCTCTCGATGTTACTTACCAACTGCTGAGTGACGGTGGGAATTGTCCAGGCGTGGGAAAGCCCTGTGTTTGACTGAAACGAGAGAGAGTTAAAATGAGCCAAACTGCAGCTTTGATACACTCAGCAGAATGGTTACATTTCAGGCCGCACGCATGCGCACACGGAGATGGGATGGAGCTGAGAATGAATTGCCTGTTGGGGAACTGATGTGTGCGCCCAGCGTGAAGCTTACTACCCTCCTCAGGCTAGTGCCTGGTTCCTCTCTCTCTCTCTCTCCCCGCTTCAGCACCACAACCCCCTCCCGCCACGGCCACTCTACCCGCTTGCAGCAAGTTCCTGTCCTGCAAACCACAAATGCTGGAGACCCCAGAGGCTCAGGCACCATCCGAACAGCGGGAGGAAGCTGAAGTTTCCAGTCTCTGCACCCCAACCCCAAACTCTGGCAGCATCCGAGGAGCAGGAGAATCGATGTTTCGGGCAAGGAAACGTTAGCCCCTCCACCCCCTCCCTATCCCTGTAACCGCCTACACCCCCTCCCTATCTCTGTAACCCCTCCAGCCCATCCACCCCCTCCCTATCCCTGTAACCGCCTACACCCCCTCCCTATCTCTGTAAACCCCTCCAGCCCATCCACCCCCTCCCTATCCCTGTAACCGCCTACACCCCCTCCCTATCTCTGTAAACCCCTCCAGCCCATCCACCCCCTCCCTATCCCTGTAACCACCTACACCCCCTCCCTATCTCTGTAAACCCCTCCAGCCCATCCACCCCCTCCCTATCCCTGTAACCCCCTCCAGCCCCGACACCTTCTCTCCATCTCTGTAACCCCCTCTCTATGCACCTCCATTCTGAGGAAGGGCCATAGGCTGTGAAACATGAACACTGCTTTCTCTCTCCACACATGCTGAGTTTCTGCAGCCCTTCCTGTTTTTGTTTTAGATTCCCACCAGCCCATGGGGAATGGTGTTTTATCTCACTGTCTACTAATTCCTGTGGGGATGGTCAGAGCTCTCCTGAACAACCACGGGCCTGTCTCAGGGTGAAACTCATCAGCCTGGTCAATCTTAATAAGGCAAAAACAAAAACAGAAATTGCTGGAAAAGCTCAGCAGGTCTGGCGGCATCTGGGGAGAGAAATCAAAGTTTGTGTTTCGGGGGAAGTGAACCCTTCCTCCTCCCGAAAGATAGGTGGAGACTGGCTCTTGATCAGCCCTGGGTCGCTCCTGGTAGGTACTGTCCAATCTCCTTCACATTTCCATAATTTCAGACTGTTCTCTGAACATTGCGGTACATGTTGTGGGTGTGTGGAATGCATTGCCAGCCGTGGGAGTAGAGTCCGATACGTTAGGGACATTTAAGCGACTCTTGGATAAGCACAGGGATGATAATACAATGAAGGGTAAGCAGGTTGATTTGATCTTAGACTAGGAGAAAAGGTCAGCACAACATCAAGGGCCGAAGGGCCTGTCCTGTACTGACCTATGTTCTTCAGGAGAACAGTGAGGAACGCTGATTATTTGCCACCGGTGGAAATTTGAAACAGACACTCTTGGTTTGTATTGAGTGTCAGAATGAGGGAAAGTTAGCAGCACCATGGAAGGAGTGACCCAGAGGAGGAGGGCAGTGAATTATACCAATCATTGGGAAGTGATATTTTATATTTCAGCTCCTTTCCTGCATCCCATACAGGTATCTGTTCAAACAGGGACAGCAGCATGGTGACTCAGGACTTAGCATTGCTGCCTGACAGTGCCAGGGACCTGCAGTTGGTTCAGCCTTGGGCTCCTCCTGGCTGGTTTGATGACAATGTTCCAATTGGTTTTGAGAGCATTGCATTGTGCTTGAGTGATGTTGTGTGCTACCTTGTGAGTGTAGCTGATGAATCTGATGTTAATGTATCTCCTGATGGTTTGAGCATACGTAGGATCACAGAGATGTATAGGTCCATGTCCCTCATTATAAAATCATGAGGGGCATGGACAGGATAAATAGACAAGGTCTGTTCCATGTGCTGGGGGATTCCTGAACTAGAGGGCATAGGTTTAGGGTGAGAGGGGAAAGATATAAAAGAGACCTAAGGGGCAACTTTTTCACACAGCGGGTGGTGTGTGTATGGAAAGAGCTGCCAGAGGATGTGGTGGAGGCTGGTACAATTACAGCATTTTAAAAGGCATCTTGATGGGTATATGAATAGGAAGTGTTGAGAGGGATATGGGAGTGGCAAGTGGGACAAGATTGATTCTGGATGTCTGTCCAGAAGTGTCAAGGCCAGTACTCTGTCTCTGTTCAATCAACCCAAGGAGGAAAATTGGGAACTCTGTTTCTCTCTCCCTGGATGTTGCGAGACTTATAGAATATCTCCAGCATTTTCTGTTTTTATTTCAGACTTAAACAGTGTTGTATTTCAATCAGAAGAAACAACGATTTGGTTTAATGTTCACACTGCTGCTGCTGCTTGTGGTGTTCCTGCAGGAAGAGCTGCTGTCACACTCTGACACACTCACGTGCCCTGTGCCACCTTCACACATCCACCAACCAGCTGTGATATCCGTCCTCCAACAGTGTGTGTGGGTCTGGCCTCGCTGCTGCTTCCCATCCTGCCCATGAAAGGAGCTCTGTAACTTTTCAGCTGGAGCCAGATGGCTGAAATAATGACATTTTCTCTGTAAATACAATCTTTTAGATTCATTTTGATCTATCAATTTCAAGTATTTCTACATTTATCCAATGATCTGTGATTGAAATTTTAACACATGTTTTTGCACTTATATTTCAAAGGCTTCTATTTTATCCATGAGGTCACTCTCAATCATTTTCATGAATTACATCTCTCTTTCTGAATAAACAGGGTCTGCAGATGGGATCTACATCCATTGTTCTCCCCTCTGGTCCTTTTAAAAATCATTTTAAAAGAGATAAACTAGACTGTAGTCAATGTGCCTAAATGAACAGTCAGCTCGAGCTTGGAGATGATAATGTAGCTCTGGTCGGATATAATTTGGGAAGTTACACTGACTGACTTGCCACTTCCAGTCTTCTCACTGGCCAGGCTGGCATCATTGGTCACCTGACATGTCCATCCTCATGATGTATTGCCCTCTTTCACCAGTGGGAAAGCTAACAAACTCTTCTGTGTGTGACTGGACAACTCTCATCTGTCTGGGCAAAAGAAATCTCTCATACCTCCGACACATTTGTGATTTACACACAAACATATTCAAAAGAAACAAAGCAGATGTATTTTTTTTTAAAATGCCCGTGCATTCTTTCATCCAAGTTGTTTAGAATTCATATGCATTGGCTTGTTCTGTTTAAACCAGCAAATGAACAAGAACGTGGGTTTAAACCTGAAGTGTAGGTCAAGGCCCCATTGTGCACGTCAGTGAGGCTCAGGAGATCTCAACTGGAATCTTCCCTCTTAAGGACTGTCCTCAAGCAAAACCATTCTGTTAACCCATCTATCTGCATTTTGTTGCTTTTTATCTGTATCAAAGCAAACTGGTCTTCTGCATTCCAACTCTTTCTGCTTTGACATTTTCATTATAAATTTTCTTTGTATCCTTATTGGTAAGAACATTGGGTTTTCATGAGCTCCATAGAAATAAAGGTTTGTGTTTACAATAGGCACTTTCCAGACCTCAAAACCAGTTTTATGAGGGTGTAATGGGTACTGTACCTTTTAAGAGAGTGGAAAAGCTCGCAAGGACTTAGAGAAGCACACAGAGTACTGGAAAATTTAAAATGTAACATTTGGTCGAACAGCTAGATTAGCTGGATTACAGAAACAAATTCAAATTCGGCCAATCAGTTTAAATTATGCCCCAAGATACCAAATTCCAATCAAGTTTCAATTTAGTATTTTGACAATATTAACACCAATGAAACAATCCAATGCTTTTGGGTATAAGACCGGGAAAAATTGAACAGTTGGGGGAGAACTGCCAAGCCATCAACATACACAGACCACCCGCAGAATAGCTGTCTTAAAGGTACCTTTGTCTATCAGCGACCTGTGAAACATAATCCCTTAGAAGAAAAGACAGAGGAAGGTACAAAGAAACAACTCAACAGCTGACTGGTTGAGGACAGTCCTTTAGAAGGAAGATGTCCAGTTGAGATCTCCTGAGCCTCACTGACGTGCACAATGGGGCCTTGACCTACACTTCAGTTTTAAACCCACATTCTTGTTCATTTGCTGGTTTAAACAGAACAAGCCAATGCATATGAATTCTGTTTATTTTTTTTTTCTTTTGCAGGGATTCCTGCTACATTTTTTTTAGCTCTTTGATTTTTTTTCCTTTTTTTCCTTTTTTTTAATCCCCACACTACCGCTAACTGAGTGACTCTATTTAATTTATAATTGTGTGCTCAGCACATGGAGAAAGTCACCCATCCCGAAATAGAACTAAAGGTGAGAAGGGCCTTCTTTAGCGTAGTTAGTCAATAAAATGGAAACAAAATGAAAAAGGACCAACCATTTTCATCCTCCGTACGAGTGGGTGACATTGGCTCTTGAGATTTGCCTTGAAATGTCAGTGAAATTTGAACACTCTTTTCACCCCCTGTCTCAACCCATTCACTCGAAACCCTTCAAAATTGGAACACTTCAATCAAATTGCCTCTTATCGTTCACTGCTCTGAGGAAAATTATCTCATTTCTTCATTCTCTCTGTGGAACTGAACTCCCTTCAATCTGTTACCATTCCAGCTTTTCTATTTATTAAATAAGCTCGCTGAGTCCTGGGGTTTGCTTTCTCCTGTTATCATAATTGTCCATTACCAGCCTGGGTCCAGTTTCTGTAAAAGGTTTGCACCATAGGGAGAGGTTGAATAGGCGAGGGCTATTTTCCCCAGAGTGTCAGAGGTTGAGGGGTGACCTTAGAGGAAGTTTATAGAATCATGAGGGGGATGTAAAAGGTCTTTTTCCCTGGGGAGGGGAGTCCAAAATCAGAAGATATAAGTCGAAGATGAGAGGGAAAAGATTTTAAAAGGGACCTAAGGGGAAACTTTTTCACTCAGAGGATGGTACATGTTTGGAATGAGCTGCCAGAGGAAGTGATGGAGGCTGGTACAATTACAACATTTAGGTAGATAACAAAAATGTAACTGAAGAAGCTGTACCGAGGTAACTTTGCATCTAAGATGGAGCTGTAAGTGGCAACTGATAAACTTTTCACTGTATTCATTTGCATACACGTGACAACTGTTATAACACTGGGTAAACCCCTCTGCTAATTTAAACCTGACACACAGATGCTCACCACGCGCCGTAATGTGTTAAATTTCGACAGGCAAAGAACTATCCCAGAGGTCACGATTTAAAGTAAAAATGAACTATTTTATTCTTTACGTCCAACAGAGAACATTAAACCATAACTATTTACAACTCCTTCTTCTTAAACCTATTTTTGCCTCCCACTCAACAATACTGGTCCAATTTTTAAAAAACGCAGAATAAAATTTACAAACAAAATAAAATCACATTTGAAAACCAGTTAGCTTTGTTGATTCTCCTTTGTAGATTTTCCTTTGGAGACTATTCTCTGGGTCGGTGTTCTGCTGCACAAATTTCTTATGGACAGGTACCTTTCAGAGAGCTCTTCGGCTAATAGTCGATACTTGTTGGTGTTCTTGGCAGCTCTCCCCCTAACTGTTCAAAATGTCCGGGTTTATACCCCAAAAAAATTGGGTTATTTCATTGCTTTCATGTCACCAATTCAAATTTGATTAGAGTTTCCTACCCTTGGTTTCCTGCGGGTGCTCTGGTTTCCTCCCACAGTGCAAAGATGTGCAGGTTAGGTCAATTGGCCGTGCTAAGTTGTCCTTACTGTTGAGGGATGTGTAGGTTAGGTGTATTAGTCAGGAGAAATGTTGAGTAACAGGGTTAGGGGAATGGGTCTGGGTGGGTTACTCTTCGAAGGGTCGGTGTGGACTTGTTGGGTCGAAGGGCCTGTTTCCACATTGTGGGCATTCTAGAATTCGACAATTTAAACTGATTGGCCAGGTTCGAATTTGTTGTGTACCACAGCAACTGAGCTGCACCTTTGGGTTCGCAGTCAAATATTACACTTTAGATTCTTTCAACCCACTCTATTTCAGCTTTCAGTCTCTCTAACAGGTACATTACACACCCCTACCTTTGTAACACAATAAAGCTAATTCAATTCATTTCAATTCAATAAATAGGAAGGGTGGAGAGGGATATGGGTCAAATGCTGGCATATGGGACTAGAGTAGGTGAGAATATCTGGTGGCCATGGGCAAGTTGGATCGAAGGATCTGCCTCTGTGCTGTACATCTCTACGATTCCCATATCTTTTGCCCAACCTCACAAACACAATGCTTTATAATCCCATGGTCTGCTATTACACATTGGAGAAAGTGTCAAAGTCAAGGGTGTGATGCTGGAAAAGCACTGCCAGGTCAGGCAGCATCCTGCCAATCAGCATGCAGCAATTAGCCCCGCCCACCGACACCAGGCCCCGCCCCATCGACTTTGGACACGCCCCTGTCCCAAGATCCATGGTCTTGGCCGTGGTCCCGCCCCGCGGGAGTGACGGGCAGCCGGCCGGACCAATCAACGAGCGACGGCGGAATGGTCACGCGGACGGGGTGACGTCACGAACGAGGAGACGGTTGTGGGAAGGGGCGGGGCCGGGAGCCCCCGCGGCGTCGTCAAGGCGACGCGGCCTAGTCGGGCTGGCGCTGGCCGGGATGGTCAGTCAGGGGGAGGAGAGCGGGGTGCAGCAGGGACACTGGATTATAACCTGTGGAGGGTTTCCCGGGGAGGGTCTGTGCTGGTCCTGGTCCTGGTCCTGTCACTGCGCTCAGACCCATCACCATCAGGAAGATAGGGGCAGGCGGAGGCCGTTCAGCCCATCGAGTTCCAGAGCTGATCACCCTCCACTCCCAGCCTTTGCTCTGGATCCACTTTCCAGATCATAAATCTATCTCTCTATCTCTCAGCCTTCTGTATAGCAGTAGTCAGCCCTCTGCAGGGAGCAATCCCACTGGTTCACCACCCTCTGACAGAAAGAAATTCCTCCTCATGGATACTAGATTAGATGAGGTTAGATTCCCTACAGTGTGGAGACAGGCCCTTCGGCCCAACAAGTCCACACCGACCCTCCGAAGAGAAACCCACCCAGACCCATTCCCCTCCATTTACCCCGTCACCTAACACTATGAGCAGTTCAGCGTGGCCAATTCACCCTGACCTGAACATCTTTGGACTGTGGGAGGAAACCCACGCAGACACGGGGAGAATGTACAAACTCCACACAGACAGTCGCCCAAGGCTGGGATCAAACCCGGGTCCCTGGCGCTGTGAGGCAGCAGTGGTAACCACTGAGACACCGGGCCGCCTCATATCTTGAATGTGTGACCCCCCCATTCACCCCTCCATCCATTTGCTCTGAGGTGACGGCTCTCTGGTCTAAGACTCTTCCACCAGGGGAAGGGGCGTCCGTTGGAATTCGCCTCATCCGACCTCCATGTGACTGCAGACTGACAGCCATGTGCTTGACCCAGAACGCCTGGAGAAAGCAACAACAGAGGAGTTATGGAGTATAGAGTGTTGAAACAGACCAGCCTGTCCATGCCAGCCAGACGTCCCAATCTGATCTAGTCCCACTTGCCAGCACTTGGCCCATACCCTTTGAAGTGGAGAGTGTGGCGCTGGAAAAGCATAGCAGGCCAGGCAACATCCGAGGAGCAGGAGAATGGATGTATCGGGGCAAAAGCCCTTTATCAGGAATGAGGCTGGAAGCCTCACGGATGGAGAGATAAATGTGAGGGGGTTGGGGTTTGGGCTGGGGGGAAGGTAGCTGAGAGTGCAAGAGATGAATGGAGATTGGGGTAATGGTGATAGGTCGGAGGGGAGGGTGGAACGGATAGGTGGAAAGGAAGACGGACAGGTCCTGAGTGCGGTGCTGAGATGGAAGGTTGGAACTGGGATAAGCTGGAGGGAGGGGAAATGAGGAAACTGGTGAAGTCCACATTGATGCCATGGGGGTTGGAGGGTCCCGAGGTGGAAGATAAGGCGTTCTTCATCTGGGCGTCAGGTGGTTAGGGTTTGGCAATGGAGGAGTCCCAGGACCTGCGGAGTGGGGGGTGGGGTTGTGGGGGTGGGGTTGAAGTGTTCGGCCACAGGACAGTGGGGTTGGGAGGTGCAGGTGTCCCAGAGATGTTCCCTAATGCCCATATCCCTTGAAACCCTTCCTGTTCATTTACCCATTCAGATGCCTTTTAAATATTGTCATTGTACCAACCTCCACCACATCCTCTGGCAGTTAGTTCCACGCATGCTTCACCATCTTCATGAAAAATGTTCTCCTTTTGGTCCCTTTTAACTTTTTCCCCTCTCATCTTAAACCTATTTCCTCTAGTTTTGGACTCCCATACCCTGCGGAAAAGACCTTGGCAATTTACCCTATCTGTGCCCCTCATGATTTTATAAACCCCTATAAAGTCAGCCCTCAGCCTCCGACATTCCAGGGAAAATAGCCTCAGCCTATTCAGCCTCTTCCTAAAGCTCAAATGTCGAAGGCGGGCAACATCCTTGTAAATTTTTCCTGTTCAGCCACATCTTTCCTATATCAGGGAGACCAACATTGAACACAGTACGCTACAAGTGGCTGAAGCAATGTCCTGTACAGCTGCAACATGACATCCCAAGTTGTATACTTAATGTACTGACCAATGAAGGCAAGTCTGCCAAATGCCTTCTTCACCATCCTGCCTACCTGTGACTCCACTTTCAACAAAGTATGAACCTACACCCCTTGGTTTCTTTGTTTGGCAACACTCCCAGAGCCCTGCCATGCCTTGATTTGCCTTACCAAAATGTAATACCTCATATTTATGGAAATTAAACTCCATCATTCACTCCTTGGCCCATTGGCCTCCATGTCCCTTGAGTAGATGCCTATGTATTACTCATTCTATGTATTATTCCTTCTGCACGATAACACTTCTGTGATATCCTGTGTGGTATTGCTTGAAGTGGTGGTGACAGTTTCCCTGCTACGCCTCAAACTTGATGCGAGACTCAGTCAGGGTCTCTCTGTGTTAATGTCTCTTCAGGATGACAGTGCATCTGACAGTGTCATGTTTCAACTGAAGGTCTCAGTTCGACCTTGGTGTGATGGAATTGTTTGACCTGCTGGCAGTTGCTGGGCTGGGCCATTGCAGGTTTGGCTTTAGCATTGACACTGGTCTCAAGAGCCTTTGAGCAGTTAGCAATGAAGCAGGAGAGTCTCTCTGGCACTTGGTCTGTGAGTGTCACTCAGTGGTTTGGGCCAATTAAGCTGCTGATTGTTTACTGGGTATGTGATACCTCTTCTTCTGAATTCTCTCCTCTTAAAGACACTAACTGTTATGGGACAGCCATTGGCAGCAGTAGTCCTAGTGGATCCTTCACTTTGCTGTGTCGGATTGTCTCAGCATGCCACGCTGATGCCCTGATTGAGATCAGGTAATCTGGTTCCCTCTGACTCTGTCTGGCTTTGTGGAGGCTCAGTGGGGGATGAGGGTGGTTCTGGATGTGACAGGCTCGTGTTTTTAACAGGCCTTTTCTGTCTTTCCATTCCAATTAGTTTGCTAAAGCTCACAGCACGACTGTTCGTATGTTTTCAGGCGGTGAGCTGCTGCTTCTCGAGGGTGACTTTATTGAAGAATGCCCCTTTTCCTCCCAGAAACGTGGACTCACTTGAAGATCAGCTGGAGCTGCTTCTGAAGGGAGAGGGCATTGGGGTGCAGGGCTACATCTCTCCCCTGGAAGAAGTGGGGCCACTAACTGTGCAGAAGACAGTCTGCTACATCCTCGCTGCAGTCATACTGAATGAGCAGGTAAGAGGAGAGTTCCTCACTGACCTGCAGCCCTGTTAGCATTGGGCCTGACAGGAACACAGTCCTGATCTGTATGTGCCATGGTATCCCACTGCTGGCACTGTGGCTGCTCTCCTTGAAACTTCGACACAGTGTGCCTGGACCTGTGTGCACAGGGCACAATGTCAGTATTTGTCAGCAACACAAGAAGTATTGTGAACTGACAGGAGGACAGTAATACACTTGGAGAGGTTGGAGAAATGGGCAGACTGGTGGCAGATACAGATGAATGCAGAGAAGTGTGAGGTGGTCCTGCTGCCTTTCACTCTTCCAAATGAAAAGCTCCACTTGTAAATGGGTGATACTGGAGGAGGGGGGAGAGAACGTTGACAGGGCACATTGAGAAGGCGGTGACTGAGGCAGACAGGACCTTGCAAAGAGGGACATTGGGTACAAAACACACAGTATCAAACCAAAACACTGTGGATGCTGAAAGTCTGAAATAAAAACAGAAAAAGACTGGAAAAACCAAGCAGCTCAGGCAGCATCTGTGGAGAGACAAACAGAGATAATGTTTTTAAGTCCAGTGTGTCTTGTTCAGAACTTAGTGATCCTTTCAAAAAAAAGCCATACTTGTTTGGCTGAGTGGTTAACACTGTTGCCTCACAGCAGCAGGGACCTGGGTTCGATTCCTACCTTGGGCGAGTGTCTATGTGGAGTCTGCACATTCTCCCTGTATCTGCGTGGGTTTCCTTCGGGTGCTCCAGTTTCCTCCCACACTCCAAAGATGTGCAGGTTAGGTGAATTGACAATGCTAGATTGTCCATCGTATTCAAGAATGTGAAGGTTAGAGGCATTAGTCAGGGGTAAATGTAGCGTGATAGGGTAAGGGAGTGGGTCTGGGTGAGTTACTCTTCAGAGGGTCAGTGTAGACTTGTTGGGCCGAAGGGCCTGTTTCCGTACTGTAGGGATTCTATGAATTGTTCTCAACTGGAGTATCTACTATTTTGGACAGAATGCTTCCAGACTGGCTGGGAGGGAATTCCGTTCTGCTGGATAGAGTGGATTGTTCTCCCTGGAGAAGAGAAGGCTGAGTGATGACCCCCACCCCCACCCCACACACTGTGCCCACTGAAGCTTGTGTCTCTCCTACAGCTTTGCAGACTGTGTGAGTGAGAGTTGGTGAATATGCAAGAGGTGAAGCCGGAATGCTACAGCAAGTGGTATCTACCAGCAGGAAGGATGGTACAAAATGAACCCATTGTCCGGGCCATTGAGAGAGAGGTCCCAGAGGAAACCGGCCTGGATTGGGACCTGTAAACCCTGTTGAGTGTGGAGGAGAGGGCTCCCCACTGGGCCCACATTGTCTTCATGGTCAGAGTCACAGGTTTGCATTTCTCCGTTAGTGCCAAGGGATTGGGAAGGCTGGGGCTGGCTGATACTGAGTGCAAGTCACTGTCAGGTTATTAATGTGACGAGGTGGCAGACTGGGTGGATGAGGTTCAGTGAGTGTGAGCTGCTGCATTTTGATCAGAAAGATACTGAAATAGGGACATACAATTCAAAAGTTGCTCCAGGAGCAGAGGGACCTGGATGTGTATGTGCACAGATCACTGAAGGTGGTAGGAGAGGTGAAGACAGCAGTGAATAAAACACACAGTGTCCTCAGCTTTATTAATAGGGGCATAGAGTACAAAGTGATGTGGAACATGTACAAGACCCTTACTCAACACCAGCTGAGGTCATGTGTCCAGTTCTGTTCAGAAAGATGTGAACACTTTGGAGGGAGAGGACAGAAGAGATTAACAAGGCCAGTTCCAGGGATGAGAAACTTCAGTTGTGAGGATGGGTTGATGAAGGTGGGTCAGTTCGCCCTGGAGGGAAGATGGCTGAGAGGGAGATCTGATCAAGGTTTCCAACATCATGGGTGGGCTGGAGATAGAGAGGGAGGGGTTGTTCCTGTTTGGAAACGAAGCAGGAATAAGCAGTGCAAAGGGTGATGGGAGGGAATTGTTTTCACCCAGAGAGTGGTTCGGGTGTAGAATACACTGCCTGGAAATATGCAGAAGGCAGGGTCAATTGGGGCATTGCAGGGTTATTGTGATAGAAATACTGAGCAGGGATATGGAGAAAAGGTACAAGATTGACATGAGATAGTATAGACACAATGGGCCAAATGGCCTTCTCCTATGCCACATGCATTCTGTGATTCTGAGCAGTGCTGAGGTGGGGTTGGGGCTTTGAGCGTCAAACAGTATAGCACAGGAACAAGCCCTTCGGCCCGTGATGTGCCAAATTAAACTGATCCCTTCTACCTGCCCTTGGCCCATATCCCTCCATCTCTTGCCTGTTCATGTGCCTATCCGAAAGTCTCTTAAATGCACCTGCCAGTCTGCACTCCCACCCCTGGCAGCACGTTCCCCACTCCTACCATACTCTGTGTAACAAACTCACCCCCTCACATCTCCTTTGAACACTTCCCCCCCCCCCCCCCCCCCTCACCTTACATGCATGCCCCTCTCTGATTGGACATTTCAACTCTCGGAAAATGATTCTGACCCCCCTGTCAATGCATCTCATAACTTTATGGACTTCTATCAAGTCTCCCCTCGGCCTCCACCACTTCAGAGAAAACAACCTGAGTTTTTCTAGCCTTTCCTTCTAGCTCCAACCCTCTAATCCAGGCAGCATCCTGGTCAACCTCTTCTGCACTCTTTCCAAAGCTTCCACATCCTTCCTGTAATGTGGTGACCAGCCTTATAAAGCAGCAGGATGTAGTCATGTGCTCTTATACTCAGTTCCCTGACCAATCAAGGCAAGCAAGCCATACTCCTCCTTTACCACCCTGTCTACTTCCATGGGCACTTTCATGGAGTTATGTACTTATTAGAATCCCTACCGTGTGGTAACAGGCCCTTCAGCCCAACAAGTCCACACCGACCCTCTGAAGAGTAACCCACCCAAACCCACTCCCATCCCCTATATTTGCCCTTGAGCTACACATCCCTGAATACTATGGACAATGTAGCATCGCCAGTTCACCGAACCTGCACATCTTTGGATTGTGGAAGGAAACCGGAGCACCCAGAAGAAACCCACGCGGACACGGGGAGAATGTGCAAACTCCCACACAGACAGTCGTCCAAGGTTGGGATTGAACCTGGGTCCCTGACGTTGTGGGGCAGCAGTACTAACCACTGAGCTACTATGCCACATAACTTGAACCCCAAGATCCCTGTGTACGTTAGTGCTATTCAGAGTCCTGCTCTTAACTGTATATATTGCCTTAACATTTGGACAAATTAAACTCCATTTGCCATTTCTCTCCTCATGTCTGCAACTGATCTGTATCCTGCTACACTATCCCCAACTTCACCGATCTTTGTGTCGTCTGCAAACTTACGAACCCACCCATCGATCTTTTCATCCAAGTCATTTATGTTTCACAAACAGCAGATGTCCCAGTTTCAATCCCTGCTGAACATCATGAGTCACGGATCTCCAGCCTGAAAAACAACCTTTCACCACGACCTTCTCTGGGCAAACCAGCTCTGAATCCATGTGGCCACAACACCGTGGATCCCATGCCTCTTAATCTTCACAATGAGCTTACCATGAAGGACCTTGTTGAAAGTCTTAACAAAACCCATTTAAACAACATCACCTTTGTCACCTCTTCAAAAAATCCAATCAAGTGAGTGAGACCTGACCTGGCCTGCACAAAGCCATGCTGACTGTCCCTAATGAAGCCATCCTTTTCCAAATGTACAGACGTCCTATCCCTAAGAATTCTTCCCAATGGTTTCCCAATGACCGATGTGAGAATCACCGGTCTCTCGTTTCCTGGATTATCCCTAGTTCCCTCCTTGAACAGAGGGACAACATCAGTTACTCACCAGTCGTCCGGGACCTCTCCAGTGACTAGTGAGGACTCAAAGACTTTGATGAAGGCCCCAGTGATCTCCTATCTTGCCTGTCTCAGTCACCTGGGGGAGATACCATTGGGCCCTGGGGACTTTCCATTTTTATGTTCTTCAAGAGACCCGACATCACTGCTGTCGAGATCTCAAAATGCTGTAGGATATTAGGATGCTCCACGCTGATCTCACTAACTTCCATATCCTTTGAGGTGACTACTGAAGCAAAGTATTTATTTTGGGTCACACGCACATCATCTGCCTCCAAGCACAAGTTCCCTCCTTTATCCTTGAGTGGTCCCACCTTTACCCGCACTGTCCTCTTGTTTTTAATGTCTGTACAAAATGCCTTGGCTTTTGTGCCTTAGCTTATTGACTTGAAACGGAGACAGTTTTCATCATTCAGCTTACTTTGGAGATAAGCATCATTCACAATGAGAATTTTTAGCTGTTAAACGGGGTGGGGTGCAATTGTCGTGTCTGAGTGTGAAATTACTGACGCGATTGTGTTTGCAGGAGGAACTCTGAAGAGCATGCCAGAGAGCGATGTCAAATCCTTGCAGGTGAAGTGGTGGGATAGAGTGTCGCCCTATCCCCTCTGAGCCAGGGACACCTTAAATCTCATCTCCATTGCTGTGAAGTACAAGGAGAAGTGACTGTGCCCATTGAGATGTCCTGCTCGCTTGTCTGTCACAGGGTCTTGGTGGCCTTTCTCAACAACAGCAACAACTTCTGGCAGCTGGCCAACAACCAGGAGTGGCCTTACTTCACCGTGACGGCTTGCGGCTTGTCCTCTGCCGAGCTCTCGTGCAGCGTCAATGTGGAGCAGGGAATGTCTGAAGGAATCGCAGCTCAGGCTGAAAACACACAGCATTCTGAGTTTGCAGCACACTGGTGCGGTCTCTGGGAAGACCAACAGGGTCTGCTTCAATGTCCTGGTCACCATCGCCCCACTGGAAGGCACATACAGCCAGTTCCCTCTCGACATCAGCAGTGTGACATATGCCTGGCACCGAGTCCACAATGACCATTTAAAACTTCAGTTGCTGGAGAGGTTCTCCTTCTGTTTTGTTGTGCCATTCTTGAATTAAAATCTGGTGGGAAATGACGGAGGAGCAACCACTTTCATTGTGTCGATAGACTTTCATCAAGCAACTGGATACTCCGAACAGGAATATTGATACCGGGGTGGTGTCATTCCCTTGACCGAAAACACCGAGACGAGAGCACAAAATGCAGCCCAAGTGTTGGTTGCAGGGATGTCAGCATCGTCTTTCGATTGGCCGCAACACAAGGCCACACACTCTTTAACCAAATCGACTTGAATGGATGCATTGGCTGGCTCATAACTCCATCTGAGGGCAGGCAAAAGCTTGCCAGAGCAAATGAGTGAATGTGTGTGTGTGTGAGGGGAGTGAGTGAACAGGTCCTGGCTGAACAGATGCGACGCCAACGTGGAGTTTGAATGTACTGATGCAGTGTGTGGTTTGTTGTGGACAGACTTGAGAAATTTGTGTCAGGTCTCTCCCTCTCTTCACGACCTGACCAGAAGCAGATTGTTCTTTCATTTCCTCTTTATTTTTTAGTCAAAGATACAAACACCAGATCAATTTGTCCCCTCCCTGTATTAATGGACCCCTGCCTTCACAAGGACTACAGTACCAGTGCAGTGAAGTTCATCAGTCAGTTCAGACTTAAAGATTCAACTAAGGGACACCAGATGGCCATGGCCTGGGTGTAAAAGGCCCATGATGTGTTAAATCAGCCATGTCCACATTGGCAGAGGCAGTCTCGCTTGGATACGTTGACTTGGACGCAAGTGGGAACACAGTACACTGGAGGATAAAATGGCTGTTTGTAAGTGTGAGTGAATGTTCCCATATTAGCTCTTTGGTATTAAAATGGGATCTTGTTTGCAAGTTGAACATTCAGAAATTGAGTACTGCCTGCAGTTACCATTGAGTCATTTTGGTCCATTGCAGAGGTAAACTCACATGGTCTTCTCAGGTTGGTCTGGCCAGCAATTTGGTAGCATTGGGTTTTCTGTTCTTGGATATAATCACTTCTATCACAGCTTAGAGTACAATAATTAGTATTCCAGTCTCATCAGGAGATAGAGGAGCATTGACAGTGTCAGATAATTATCCAGTTACAAATAGATGCCACACACAGATGGTGTGAAATTGATGAATACTGGTTTATATCTCACAATATGGAGGAAGAGAAATTGACAGGGACTGGTACAGAACAGACACTGTGTACAGGAAGTCAAGGGTTCTCCTGCCTGAGCTGCAGGTACAGATCGTTTTATAGTGTTACAGTCGTGTAGTGTTAATTACAAGACAAATGAATTAAATTACATTCAATTTAAAACAATCAGTTATCTGGTAGTATCAATCATGTAATAATTGTAACAGGAGGTTCTGCTAGAGCAGGGGCCCATAGCCCCACTCCCTCCCATTTATCTCTCCAACCTGAGGCTCCCAGCCTCATTCCTGATGAAGGGCTTTTGCCCGCAATGTTGACTCTCCTGCTCCTCAGATGCTGCCTGACTTGCTGTGCTTTTCCAGCACCACACACTTGACACTAATCTCCAGTATCCTGGTTTCAATGGGTCTGCAGGGTAGTGTGAGTTCTTGTCAGATATCTAGGTGCTACTCAGTTGAGGTAGGCTTTGTGGGGTTTCAGTACCTGAGGAGGCTGGGGATGCCCTCAGGGCTGCTGGAGCAGTGATATTGTTGTGAGGAAGGAAGTCTGTTATCAGATCATCGAAGGAGTGTATTCCTTTTCTCTGGAAGCTGTTTCGGTAATGTCTTGTTTTGCTGTTTAGTTCCTGAGCTGATTGTGGTCAAGTTGAGGAATTCTGGGTATGCTCTGTTTAGCTGAGAACGGATATGGTTTCTGTGAACAAGTCGTGGGCAGGCAGAGTAGTTTATTTTTCTCCCACAGAGAGTCTGACTGATGTTGACATCTGAGAAACTTCGGGAGGGCTACAGTGCAGTCCCTGTTATGATTAAATGTGCCTTCAAAATAGTTAATGGACCATGTATCTGTGCCTTAAATTGGTTTTTACTCCACTTGTGAGAATGCATGTGTCCCCAGCAGTGAACAGGTCAGTTTTTAAACTTTATCTCTAATTCCCATAACCGTGAGGTGATGCTGGGAAGGCTGATTAGCAAGATTATGAATGTTCCTTCTGTGACCTTGACCTTCGGGGCCTGAACCCAGACCTCTGCACCGCCCCCTGGACGTGCCATTAACATGTGGGACTTGAATCTGTGATTCTCAGACAGTCACAGTAATGAGTAACTGAGTGAACCAGCTCCAATCCTATGGTCCAGGACCGTACCCTAATCCCATCCCACAGAACAAGACTTCTGTGGGAGTCCACCTCCATCTCAGCCATGCTTCTTTCAGACTGGAGAGATATACCGAAGTGTCATTGAGTGTGTGAATGTATGCTTAACAGAGTGTATGATTGAATCTATACTTGGATGTGTGAGTGAATAAATGTAGGCACAGACAGCTGAGGAAATGAGTAGATGTGAGCTTGTGTTGAGTGAATATATCTAACAGGGAAAGCATGCCTGTGAACAAGCATGAGTGGCTGGGCTCGCTCAACCTGCCCAAGCTTTATCGAGGCCGACTGCATCTTCTGACAAGGTCCTGTCAGAATGGAATTCAGTAAATGTAACTCCGCTATTCCAGAACAGAAGGGCTGAGAAAGCAGTGAACTATGGGGCAGTGAGTTCAATGTCTCTTCTGTGGGAAGTGCTACTCTCTATTCCTCAGGCCTTAGCAGGAAATCAGAATGGGATCAGGCAGTCGGCATGGTTTAGTGAAAGAGAGATCATGTTTGATTGAATCTGTTGGAGGTTTTTCAGGATAAAGGGGAGCCTGTACTGAGATAATCAGAAGGCATTTGACAAGGGGCTTCATTCAAGGTTACCATGCACAGAAAGAGTCACAGTGCAGGGATGGGATCGTATGAGAATAGACAGAGGACAGATGGGCTGGCCATGAAGGACCAGCGAGACAACTCAGGGAAATACATATTGATGTTTTGAAAACAAGTCCGATTGCAGAAGAGGAAGTGCTGGAGGTTTTAGAAAAGATCAAGGTGGATAAATCTCTCAGACCTGATCAGGTGGAAATGTTGTGGGAAGTTATGGAAGAAATTTTAGGGCCCCTGCAGAAATATTTATATCATCTCTAAACATGGGTGAGATGCCGAAGCACAGGACGGTGGCTAATGTTGTGCCTTTGCTTCACCTCCATTTCCCGTTCCACTACTCTAAACCCCCCTCCTCCCAATGCAATAATGACAGAGTCCCCCTTGACCACACCTACCACCCCCACAGTCTTTGCATCCAATGCATCATCCTGAAACACTTCCACCAACTAGACCCCACCACCAAGAACATGTTCCCTATCCCACTCCTCCCTGCCTTCCACAAGGACTGTTCCCTTCAACAGTCCTTGGTTTGTGTCACTCTTTCCAGCTCCCCCCTCCCCCCCCCCCCCCCCCCTCTCCCCCCACCACCCCACCACCGAACCCCCAGGAACCTTTCTTTGCAACCGGAAAGGATGCAAAGCCTGACAGTACACCCCTCCCCCCTTCACCTCCATCCAGCGCCCCAAACAGTCCATCCAGGTGAGACAGAGGTTCACCTGCCTCCCCCCCCCTCCCCCCTCCCTCCCCCCTCCCTCCCCCCCTCCCTCCCCCCCTCCCCTCCCTCCCCCTCCCCCCCCCTCCCTCCCCCCTCCCCCCCCCTTCCCCCCCCCCCCCCCTCCCCCTCCCCCCCCCTTCCCCCCCCCCCCCCCCCCTCCCCCTCCCCCCCCCTTCCCCCCCCCCCTCTGATAGAGTTTATCAGTAAGAAGTGATGGATAATCGAGGAGGGAGAACATAGACAAAGATGAAATAGAAAATCAGGACTTGGGATTCACAGATCGAATATTATGTTATTAAGTCTTTCTCTAGAGTTAAAATGATGCCAACTCTTCTTTTTTTGCTTGTATTGGTTGGAATATAAAAGCAGCGATGTGCTTCTGAGACTTTCCAAAGCTCTTGTCAGGCCCCATTTCGAATACTGTGGCCAGTTTTGGGCCCCACACTTCAGGAAGGACATACTGGCCCTGGAGTATGTTCAGCAGAGACATGATCCCTGGAATGGTCGGCCAAACAGATGATGATCTGCTAAGGATCCTGGGATTGTATTTATTCAAGTTCAGATAGTTGAGGAAAGATCTAATAGAAATTTGCAAGATAATGTCTAGCTGAGAAAGGGTGGATGCTGGGAAGTTGTTTCCATAAGGCGGGGAGACTCGGACCTGTGGGTATAGTCTTAAAATTAGAGGGAGTCAATTTAGAACGGAAATGAGGAGATATTTCTCCAGCCAGAGAGTGATGGGCCTGTGGAATTCATTGCCATGAAGTCCAGTGGAGGCCGGGACGTTCAATGTCTTCAAGGCAGAGATTGATAAATTCTTGATCTCGCAAGGAATTAAGGGCTACGGAGAGAATGTGGGGCAGTGGGATTGAAACACCCATCACCCATGATTAAATGGCAGACTGGACTCAATGAGCCGAATGGCCTTGCTTCTACTCCAACGTCTTATGGTCTGCAATCTTTACAACCAAGCTTCAGGGGAGCTGGATCACTGAGATGAACATAAGATCTTTGATGAAAGAGACTGAACATAGAAGTACTTCCCGAAAACAATACCTTTCAGGCATGTGTCTGGTGGCCATGCAGTTAGAGCGTTTGGATGAGATCTGAAAGGTGTTGAGTTCAAGTCTGAGGTAGTGCCTTAGAAATAGCCGAAGGTAGGAAAGGTTAGCTGTAATTTAATTCAGGGTGTTAGTGAACTGATTGCTGAGTAAGATCAAGTGCAAACTCCATGATAACTGTAGGGAGTGCCACCAGGGGCTGCTGGCTTTTACAGCTCAAAACAAAACAAAACCCCAAAAATATAAACAACCTTCTACATCTGTGGTGGGATTTGAACCCAAACCTCTGTCTATTCACAAGCCCATTACTTTTCCTCTGTGCTATCAGGGCTTTCACACTCACAAAGCTTTGGGGAGTAAACTTATCATTTGATTGAGTAACACAACTCTCGACATGAGATATATAAATTCAGAGACACACCCAAACCTCCAGGGTACACCTGGACACACCTGGTAAGAGTAAGGTACTTGGGAGAATATATACTGAGAGACACCGGTTCAAAACTAGACTACACTTTTTACCAATTTAATTGTTTCCAACAACCAGAATTACTCTGAGAATAAAGCAGTTGCAAGTTCACCATCTTCAGTCTTCGTGCATTGACAACCCTCCTGCCAGAGGAATCCTATCACACAGAGTGTCATTCCTCAGTACCCATCTCACCTAATGCAACAACTGGGAAGGGACTTCTCATTTCTTGGGCACACACTCTCCACTGCAACATCTCTCTCTCTCTCTCTCACTGGTCCAATTCAGGATCATTTTGAATCTCCACGTGCTGAGCAGCAACTCATTGTGTTCTCCAAGCCTCTCCATTATAGATTGAATAAAGCACCATCCTGTGTTTAATGTGTATCGCCACTTAATTAATTCCACCCCCACCTTCCTCCACACTGACCTTCATATCACATGACAACTTCTGTGCCCCCTGTTTGTTCCACTTTCCCAATTGAAACATTTGACAAAACTTGCCTCATACAATTTTCGAAATGGCCAGCTACTCCCTCCTCAACAATCAATTCCAGTGTTTTCCCATGGCTTCGCATCTCCTGCTTTCTTGACCAGAGAAAGTGTCACATTAGACTTGTCAGAATCTGAGGAGTTCTAGAAGCTGATTACTCATGCAGCCAATCTTCAGAGCCATGTCTGCCCATTCTGGGGGGAGCTGCAGATAAAGGAGGGGGATGGGTTTAGGTGGGGAGTGGGGTGGAATGATGAGCTAGTGATAGGTGAATACAGATACTGGGTCCGACCTGATTGGTCAATGGGAGGGATGAATCAGTAGCTACCCCCACCCCCACCCCCAGTCCTGAAGAAAGGTGACTTCTGAAACGTTGACTTCTCCAGCTTCTGCTGCTGCCTGGCTTGCTGTGTTCTTCCAGCCTCGTGCCTGGCTTGCTGTGTTCTTCCAGCCTCGTGCCTGGCTTGCTGTGTTCTTCCAGCCTCGTGCCTGGCTTGCTGTGTTCTTCCAGCCTCGTGCCTGGCTTGCTGTGTTCTTCCAGCCTCGTGCCTGTTTACTCTTTATGTTCGATCCTCTACTTTTATCCTGAAACTCTCCCACAGGCAAACATGATCTCCCCTAGTCTCTTGGAGATTCAGTCTGGAACCTGCACTGACAGTCTGGTCTGCAGAGTCTACTCAGTTTAAGTGAATTATATTTTGATGGGGCATGTCAGAGTAGGTGCAGGAAGGCTGTTTTCCCCTGGCAGACCAGTCTGGGACCAGGGTCACTTTCTCCACATAGCAACAAGCCGTTTGGCACGGAGAGGGGGAGAAACTCTTCACTAAGACAGCTGAATCATGGGAAGTGTCTGTCCCAGGGAGTTGTGGGAGCTGTGCCATTGACAGAATGTTCGACAGGAAACAACACTGGTCAACCCTTGTAAAAACACCAAGGACTTAAGGAGAGAGTACAGGAAACTGCACTGAGGGAGAAGATCAGCCAAGTGTTGGGATAGCAGAATGGTAGAGGGTGCGAATAGTCTTCACCTTTCCCTACCTTCCTGAAAAACAGCTGATGGGTCATATTCCCTTCTGCTTCCACAGACGTCTCTGGGAAATAGGGCAGGTCACGAGAGAACCAAAATACTGTCTTTCTTTCTCTCTCTCTCTCTCTCTCTCTCTCTCTATCTCTCTTCCCACTCAAACCTGAAGCTCAGCTATCAATGGTTGTCTTCCTTTCTGAACACAAAACCTACCCAGTAGTGATATCGCCCAGGGGTCAGGAAAAGAAGAAACAAATCCAAGTTCTTCTGAAGCCCGTGACATCGCGAGAGACAAGGGAAGTCAGTGCATGGAACATACTACCTTGTCAGATGACAAGTTCCCCTCCAAGACATTAACCATGCTGATGAAAAATTACAATTGTCATTGTTTCACTGTCACTGAGTCAAAACTACATTCCTAACTGCATCGTTTGTCCACCTCCAGTATGTAGACTGTGCTGATTCAAGAAGGCAGCTCACCCCCCCCCCCCTCCCCCCACCTTCTCAAGGGGCAACTAGTGACAGGCAATAAATGCTGGGCTCAGCCAGCAATGCACACGTCCCATGAGGGATTTTATTTAAAAAGGTCTCGTCTTAAAGGATTTAGACTTCCCCTTGTTCTTTTGTGGTTCCAAACCAACAAGTCCCTCCCCTGGAGCATTGTGGGCCTGCAAACGCACACACACGTTTGCATCAGAACATCAACCGTGCTATCAGCTTGTCGAATGAAATGTTGCTGCTATTTTTCAAATCCTTGTTCTAAGCTGGGTGTGAACAAGTTAGTCTGTGTGCAGGGCAGGGACTCTGTAATCTGGTGACAAAACTGGAGACAAATTGATGCTCAAAATCACAAAACTGTACAGACTGGGCAGTTTCACATTTCAGTCTCACTCCAACACACACAGCAAATGAAAACACCAAGGCAGCACATTTGTTAGACTCGGTTTAATTCCATCTTTCTTTTAAAAAATAGCTGAGATGTTTTAAAACTATCCGAATGTATGTTAGGTCATGAAATATTGCGACAGAAAAATATATCTATTTCTTACAGTCTGCTTCAAGTTCGGGTTGAACACTGATGGGAAGGTGATGCTGTGTCATGGGAAGCAGGGTGGTGCTCACAAAAGGGGATTTGCCAGGCGTTAGGAAGGAAGGGATCAAGCACCTGGGAACTGTGGGCATCTTGCAGGAACCTTGTCAGGATGGGTAAGGAGTCAGGGGGTGGTGGGGTGCACACTTCCTTGGGCCAGCTGAACTGTGATGCTGAGTCTGTTGGCAGATTGCCTGGAGCTCTGATTCCACAACCTCAGGGAATAAGTTCATACACCACAGTACCCCCACCTTTCCCCGCTAAACAATAGGATCATGGCTGATCTGACAGACTGATCGAGAATCTCTCTACCCAGTCTTAAATATACACCAGAAGCCAAATTTTCATCAAATCAGAAATATCAACAATTGAAAGGAGAACACAGCAAAAAAAAAACTTTTTTTGTACTCAAGATGAGGTCATTTTTTGATTACACGGCATTCACTGAGAAATACAGAAGCAGGTATGGACCATTCAGCCCTTTGGACCAGTGATGGCCAAATGGGTGGAATTTTGGAGCAATGAGATCTGACTGACTGGGAATACGGAGTGCAGTCAGCCATTGTGGAGAATGGGAGTTATCCCTAACCTATTCCAAACCTCCTCCATGGAATTCCATCACATGAACACATGCTTCCTGAATGACAGCACTGTTCTGGCCCTGTCCAGTCTCCCTTCCAGATCACCAACTCAGCTCCCAACTACATAGAGACTGCCTTCAGTTACATCCTGTCCCTCAGGCACAAAATGGTCAGTCAGGTGAGGGGACCAATGGGACACTGCAAAAGCTGCACAGGACCTCAGTCATGTGCAGGATTCCCTCTGTTCATTAATGTTACTCTCACACACCTCTCCCACTGCCTCCGTCCACTCCACCCCAGCCTACACAGGGAGGAGGGGCGCTCAGTTGGCTGGATGGCTGGTTTCCAATGCAGAGTGACACCAACAGCCTGAGTTTGATTCCCACCTCAGCTGAAGTTATCACGGAGATCGCTGATTCTTAATCTACACCTTCCTCCCAGAGGCATTGTGATCCCTAGGTTAAACCTCCACCAGTTTCCCCTCTCTCTGAGAGCAGCCCCATGCTAACAGGATGGAGACTTCACCTTGTTGCAAGTGTAGCATCACTTCTGTGCTGTGACTGAAGAGGATTCTACCTCCTGCCCCACACCAGGATCACTACCACCATGTACATTTTCAATCCTTGTGTGTCAGGGTTTGAGTATGACATTAGGCATCTGTGAGTGGAGATGTGTTGGAATATTCCGGGACTCCCATTCCCAGTCTGCTCCAGTTCACCGATCCGGCAAAAATGGGAGAGCTCGACAATAGGAGGTACCAACATGGAGGCGAGAGGAGGAGGAGTTCTGCTCTCCTGAACCTCAACCTTGACTGGGAAATGCCGAAGGGGTGGGGACGAACCTGCCAGGGCCCATCAGTGGGGACTGGTTGTTTGTAGACAGGACCAACAGGCTGAGAGGGAACAGTGCAAAGCTGGTCTAGACTCTATGTGACTCCAGGCACCAGGTTCCTGGTTCAACTTGCCTCCCCACCCACTCCAACCTCTGCAAATGTTCACAGGACAGAACAAAGGGCTGTGGGGTGAGTGGGAGAAGGAGGAGGATTTGGTTCATCTCCCAACTACATTGGCTGGATTTATTGGAGTGTTTCTGAAGATAAAGCATCCCTTCCCAAAGACCACAGGACAACCCCCATTTAGGAACCTCCACACCCACCCACCCACCTTACAGCTCCTGACAGCTGACAGTTTGGGAGGTGCCAAGGTCACACTCCACAGGAGCTTGACAAGTGCATAGTCTTGGCATTGTCACCCAATACCAACATCCGAGAGAGTGCCCACATCTAAACGTCTTGTGCCATTTGTTCTACCCGCTGTGCCAGGCTTCAAATCTGTGCCCAGGACTCTGTTAGCTCTTGTACTCGGGTCTCCAGAACAGCACGCATGACTGAATACCTGCAGAGACAAACACCATCATGTCTTATTGTCCATCGTCAATGACAGTGTGGCACTCCCTCAGTCCCGCCCCAGGGAAGGGGGGTTCAGCAGTGGGATATAATACAGTTATCAGCATCAGGGACAGTGTGGCACTCCCTCAGTACCGCCCCAGGGAAGGGGGGTTCAGCAGTGGGATATAATACAGTTATCAGCGTCAGGGACAGTGTGGCACTCCCTCAGTACTGCATTACAATTTCCTATGTAAACGAGTCTTGCTGTTGTTACAAACACATTCAAAGAAGTAACATCAAGGAGATGTATTACAAATTACCGAGTAATTCTCTCAATTAACCCAACGTTCAGAGCTCTGACCAAAGTTCAAATCGTCGTGGTTCAGGTGTTAGTTCTCTGACCTGGACTCCCTTAGTGTCCCACTCTTCCCTCGGCCCAACAATTGAAACTACCAAAAAACGTGAAACAGACTGGGACAAGAACTCACTTGCGTGTTAATTTCTTCACCTCTCGATCTTCCTCTTCCTTCAGTTTGACAATGAAACTCTGCAGCACTGGCATTTCAAACTTGATATACTGGGCAACCTGGCCAAAGGAGAGAGAGAGAGAAATACCTGAAGCATCAGTTGTCCTGAAGCAAGCCAGTGATTTCACTCTGAAACCACTGGGGACAGAAGCAAGGGAGAGCCATTAGAACAACTGTTTGGCCCTGCACGAGACACACCTATTCCCCTCCTTACATCCGGCACTTTCAGCTCGGATCCAATACGGAAGATGGATCACGTTTTCATCAATCTTAGACGTGTTGATGTGCACATTTCCGATTAGAATGGAAAATTCCCATGTAAACATGTCACATTGTAATGATACCCTCCTGCCTGTGGTGGCATTGCAGCACCTTAGCTATGCCTTTCCTTGCCCATTCTCCTGCCTCCAATTCTCCACTTGATGTCAGTTCTTCCCAGTTAACTATAGTATGGTTCCAACACCAAAGGAAGGGCTTCAACCCTGGATCCCCAGAACATGACCTGTGTTTAAGGATTAATAGTCTAGCGACAATATTACACAGCCATCATCTCCCCTTATTGGGACTTAGACATGTCTTGTTTCCTTCATTCATCAGGAGTCTCCCACAGTCCCTGTCAATTGGTTAAACGGGTGGCATGCTGGCTAACACTGCTGCCTCACAGCACCAGAGACCCGGGTTCAATTCCCGCCTCAGGCAACTGTCTGTGTGGAGTTTGCACATTCCCCCCGTGTCTGCGTGGGTTTCCTCCCACAGTCCAAAGATGTGTAGGTTAGGTAAATTGGCCATGCTAAATTGCCCGTAGTGTTAGGTAAAGGGGTAAATGTAGTGGAATGGATCTGGGTAGGTTGCTTTTCGGCGGGTCGGTGTGGACTTGTTGGGCCGAAGGGCCTGTTTCCACACTGTAAATAATCTAATCTAAACCCATGAAACTGCAGAGGATTCCTAATTGCAAGCAGACTCACCCAGAACCCTTCACAGGCAGTGAGATCACTGAGCCAACATGAAACAGTTCGGGGTTTTTTGAAAAGATTTGTAACTCAGGTTGAGGTTCTGGATGTAAGTCTGCTCGCTGAGCTGGAGGGTTTGTTTTAGACGTGTCATCACTTTACGAGGTAACATCATCAGTGAGCCTCTGGTGAAGTGCTGGTGGTATGGCTCACTTTCTATTTACATGTCTTGGTCTCTAAAGGTGGGTGACATCATTTCCTGTTCTATTTTTCAGAGGGTGGTAAATGGGGTCCAGATCAATTTGTTTATTGATGGAATTCCCAGTGGAATGCCAAGCTTCTGGGAATTCCCATGTGTGTCTCTGTCTAGCCTGCCCCAGATGGATGTGTTATTCCAGTCAAAGTGGTGTCCTTCCTCATCTGTATGTAAGGATACTAGTGGGTCATGTTGTTTGGTGGCGAGTTGATGCTCATGAATCCTGATGGCTAGTTTTCTGCCTGTTTGTCCAATGTCATGTTTGTTACAGTCCTTGCATGGTATTTTGTAAATGACATTAGTTTTGCTTGTTGTCTGTATGGGGTCTTTCAAGTTCATTAGCTGCTGTTTTGGTGTGTTCGTGAGTTTATGGGCTACCATGATGCCAAGGGGTCTGAGTAGTCTGGCAGTCATTTCCAAGATGTCTTTCATGTAAGGGAGAGTGGCTCGGGTCTCTGGGCGTCATTTTAAACAGGAACGATGACTATGAGAAAGCGAATGCACTGATTGCAGATGTGGACAGTTACCAACAGGTATCTACATCCGACATCACAATGAGAGAACTTAATTGCAGCCCTACTCCAAAAAACTTCAGAAATCTGGAGAACTAAACAAGACCAACTTCCAGAAAATGAAACTAGATGGGTCCAACACACCACACTTCTATGGATTACCTAAACTTCACAAGCCAGGAGCCCTCCTCAGACCCATAGTCTCACAACCTGGAACACCAATGTACAGATCGGCCAAGGAGCTACACCAAAGACTAAAACACTTAGTAAAAGCCTCACACCACTCCATCCACTCCACCCAAGAATTCCTGAAGACCAAAAACACCAAGGTAGAAGAGGATGAAATAATGGTCTCCTATAATGTAACAGCCCTGTTCACACCTATCAACATCAACCCAGCCAAGGAAACACTGACTGCATTATCAGACGACCCAAAGACACATACACCAAACATCAACAACTTCATCAACAAGGACAGTATCGTCAAGCTTGTGGACCTATGCCCTACCACCCAGTGCACCTTCAACAACAAAACCTACAAACAAACCAACGGAACACCCATGGGATCTCAGATATCAGGGTTCTTAGCAGAGGCAGTAATGCAGAGACTCAAACAAACAGCTCTGCCAACCATCCAACCCAAATTGGTACGTGGATGACACCTTTCTCATCACTGAACAAAACCAATTTGAGAAAACTTACAACACCATCAATACCACCCTTACTGGCATTAAATTCACTTAAGAAAACAACGACAAATTGCTATTCCGAGGTATTGCTATGTATGAGGCCAGACCCCTCAAGACATTTTAAGCAGGTCGCCCAGACCATAACTTTGCTATTTGTTTCTGCTACGTGTACAGTGGATATCCCTGGAGTAAATTAGCTAGTTTTAAACAAAGAGAATTTACAAACTTATGGACTCAAACACAAAGAACAGAAAATAGAATTGTGGATAACTTATCCGGTCTAAGCCCAATTTCAAATGATGCTGTTCCGAAAATACTTGCAACAGTCCCTGTCCACACGTCCCTCAGCACAAAGAGTAAAAATGACACAGATAGCTGACAGTTTGTGATATCAGAAGGGCAGAAGGAGAGAGAGAAGAGCCCACACCCTTTCCACACACAGCTGCTACCACTGAACTTGAAGCTCTCAACTGAATCTAAAAAAGCTCTATTCTAAACAAAGGCTAGCTACATAGTGAGCTGGCCACTCCCCTTGGATTATTCCAGTTTCTTTTAAGACATCGAAGTCTTAGGCTCGAGGCATTATCTGTTAGGGTAAACAAAAGGGTCCCAATAAACTTTGGAACCTTGGGTCTTTGGAACTTCTCGAGAAAGAAAAATCAAGGCCATAACAACGTCATGTTACAACGTCACAGTCGGGCGAACAGCCAATGGGGAACTTGAAACCAGCATCTACATGAAAACAACCCACACAGACCAAATACTGAACTCCAGAAGCATTCACCCCAACACCCACAAACAAAGCTGCATCAGAACATGATTTCAATGAGCCACCACACACTGCAGCATGGAGGAACTACACAGAGCAGAAGAGAAATATCTTTCCAGCCTATTCAAAAAGAACACGTACCCACACAGTCCACCAATTTCTCAGCAACAAACCCAAACTAGCAGACACAGCACACATCGAAACACTCGGCACATTACCTTACATCAAACACATCTTGGAAATGACTGCTAAGACTACTCAGACCCCTTGGCATCGTGGTAACCCACAAACCCACCAACAGACTAAATCAGCAGCTAATGAACTTCAAAGACCTTTCAGACAACAAGCAAAAGTAACGTCATTTACAAAATACCGTTCAAGGACTGTAACAAACACTACATTGGACAAACAGGCAGAAAACTAGCCCCCAGGATACATGAACACCAAATTGTCACAAAACGACATGGCCCTCTCTCACGAGTATCCTTCCATTCAGATGAGGAAGGACACCGCTTTGACTGGGACGACACATCCATCTTGGGGCAGGCTAGACAGAGACACACACGGGAATTCCATCAATAAACACATTGGTTTGGACCCCATTTACCGCCCTCTGAGAAATAGAACAGGAAATGATGTCACCCACCCAACGAACCTAAACACAAACAGAAAGTGGGCCATACCACCAAGGCTTCACCAGAGACTCACTGATGATGCTCCCTGGCATGGTGACGACACGTCTGAAACCAAACCTTCCAGCTCAGCCAGCAAACCTACATTCATCAAACAGTTACTCACATCGTAGGTGACCTCTTCCCCAAGATCCTTCTCCATCAGAAAGATTTTCGCTATGGCTTCACAAGGTCCCTGCAGGATGCGGGCAATCAGAGGATAGTCGGAATCCTTTAACTTGGTCCTCTCTGGGAAGACAGAGAGAGAGTGAGTGACAGAAAGAAAAAGAGACAGACAGACAGACAGACAGACAGACCATAATGAGAGAAAGTGTCTGTCCCTGAGTGAACATGTAGGAGGTGTACAGTGTGCCCCATTCTCTGTGAGGACATGGCAAACTGAGCAGGAAGTGGCCATTCAGCCCCTCCAGATGGATGGGAGTTAACTGCCAGGCCCACCCCCACATCTCTCACTCCTCCCTCCCCCCCCCGAGAAATATTCATCAGCTTGAATAACCTTGGCGATGAATCAGGCACAATCCTCGAGGCTCGGAAATTCCAAACAGGAAGATAACTTCTTCTCGATTGGGGGATAATCAGCCCAGCTGGGGGTTGCTGGGTCTGGGTGGGATGCTCTTCAGTGGGCCAGTGCAGACTCAATGGGCTGACTGGCCTCCTTCCACACTACAGGGATTCCATGATGAATAGCTCTGGTCTCAGTATGACTGTGTTATTCCCGTCCTTGACCAATAAAGCCTAACGTGACATTCACCCCAACTGCTCTCCTCTTGCTGAGATCTCGGAATCTCCCCAAGGCTCTGAGTGTTTTATTGAGATTCTGGGTTGCTCCATGTGCTGTGGTGTCTCTGTGTCTCTCTGTGAATGACACACATTCACATCACCTTGGAGAATGCTTGTGTCCAATGGTGCTCTCTCATCCACTCACTCCATGCTCCTACTGATGATACCCAACCTTCACTCGGGATGCTCTTGACCCTCCTCTTGGCAAATGAATGCCAAGGCAAGGACCCGGTCTGTGCCAGTGTTTTGGACGTGACATTGGATGACAGCCATTGCTGTCTCCTCACTCGAAAACTTGGACAAGCTCTCAAGATGGATGAGTCTTCATTAGCCACGGACTCACCTCCGCTGGTGTGGACAATATAAAGTGCAAACTCGTCGGAACTGTTCTCGATCTGAAAGAAGAGGAGAAAGACACATCGCTCAATCCTTCTCTTCGCCTTCCACCCTCTCGGAGTTTCATGGTGGGGTTTTGCCAAATGCCCACACTCTGCTGCCAGCTGCCACCACCCAGTCTCCTCTCCTCTCCTCTCTTCCTGCAGGTGCTGGGTAAACTCCATCAGCCCAAGAAACGGGCAGGGAGGGGGAGGGGGTTTTGGCCAGTCATGTTGTGGATGATGCAATAATTGCTGGATCAAACTGGAGACCATGAAGGGTTTCTCTGTCACAAAGCCAGGGCTAACAATGGTGGGCCAGAGGGGGCAGTGCACTTGAAGATGAGAAGCAAAGGAAAGGGACATTTGTTGAAATGGATTTGGCGGGGCACTAACATGGGCTCCCAGGGATAAAGGAAGTGACTGATCAGGAAAGGATTTCAAATGTCAGGAAGAGGTTCCAAGGCTAAAGAGGGGCACCAATGCAGTGCAGTGAGACTCGAGGTGCTGGGTGAAGGGGACTCAGTCTGACAGTACCAGGCAATAACAACAGTAGGGAAGGGGCAATATTGCAGGAATGGAGACAGCGAGCAATTCCAGTATCGGTCAGAGCAGGTAACAGCAGGAGGCCATTCAGCCCATCCACTCTGCTCTGACATTCAATTCGTAGCTGACCTGATCACCCACAACTTCCCTTTCCTGCCTGTTCCCCATTGCCCTTCATCCCTCCCTGATTAAAAATCTCTCTGTCTCAGCCTTTAGTGACCCAGCCTCGCCATCCCTCTGTGGGAGAGAATCCCACAGCTTCACTCCCCTCAGACATAAGAAATTCCTCCACATCACTCCCTTTCTCTGAGATGACACTCTCTGGTCCCAGTCTCTCCACATCTCCCTGATTCCATTCCTGACCAATCATCTGTTTTCAATCAAGTCAGTCCTCATCTTTGTTCCTGTCAGTGAGTCCAGGCCTCCTGTTGAGACGGCCTGTCCATCTCTGGGACCAGCCTCGCATACCTTCTCTGGACTGCCTCCAAGGCCAATGTACCTTTTCTCAGATAATGGCGTCCCCAGTGCTAACCCCTATGGCCACTCCAGGCGTTAACAGGATTCCAGCATCAAACTGCTACCTTGCCATCACTGTCTACTTTAATTAGTTAGCCAATCCTCTACCCATGTTCATATCCAATCCCAGACACCAGGGGCTCTTCTCCCATTACGTAACCTGACATGTTATACCTTGTTGAATGTTCCTTTTTGGAAATCTGATTCACAAGGATGTTGCCAGGGTTGGAGGGTTTAAGCTATAAGGAGAGGCTGAACAGGTTGGGGCTGTTTTCCCTGGAGCATCGGAGGCTGAGGGGTGACCTTATTGAGATCTTATAAAATCATGAGGGGCATGGCGAGAGTAAACAGAGATGGTCTTTTCCCTGGGGTGGGGGAGTTCAGAACTAGAGGGCATCGGTTTTGGGTGAAAGGGGAACGATATAAAAGAGACCTAAGGGGCAACTTTTTCACACAGTGGGTGGTACGTGGATGGAATGAGCTGCCAGAGGATGTGGTGGAGGCTGGTACAAAGACAACATTTCAGAGGCATCTGAATGGGTATATGAATAGGAAGGGTTTGGAGGGATATGGGCCGGGTGCTGACAAAGGGGACAAGATTAATTGAGGATATCTGGTCAGCAGGGACGGGTTGGACCAAAGGGTCTGTTTCCGTGTTGTACATCTTTCTGAGTGTATGACATCCAGTTTTTCCCCTTCACCTGCTTGTTGACACCTCCAACAGCTGGAATACATTGCTCAGGCGTTTCTTTCTCCTGTATGAGGCCACGCTGACTCTGCCTGATCCTCCTCCCTATCTGGGAATGTGGCACACTTTCATGTACTCTGATGGACTCAGATATTTTCCCCAGGAACAGGCCTGGGAGTGGAGTGAACCGGATACTGTCTGAGAGAAGCTGATGAGGATTCCCAAAGGCAGGAAAAGACCTGGTCAAATGTCACAGCTTCAGTCAGGTCCCACAGCAGCTCAGAACCAGGTCCATAAAGGACAAAACGATGGTGTGTTTGGAACAAATCACCCTTCACCCCCCCCCCCCCCCCCCCACCCCCAAGCACTGTCACGGTGCAGCACCCCCTCCTTCACCCAGCCCCGTACCCAGCCAATGGAACCACTGACCTTAAACTTGTTCAGAAGCAAGTTGAGAACCTGCAGAGAGCTCATGGTGCTGTTGACACGAACATTAGTCACGGAACCGAACGCTGGTGTGAAGACAGATGTCTGCGGGAAAGGAAGAGAGGGTTTCACTCCAGACGGTGAGGGGAGGGAAGTGATGCACAATGGAACACCAGCTCTCACACAGACAGAGAGCAAGGAGCACGGAGAAATACACAGGGTGAGGCCAGCAAACTGCCTGACACACACGTCCCACTTCTCCCTCCCTCCCTCTCAGCATCTCCAGAACACGGTCTGTTCTCAGCTCCCATCTCCAACATCCACTGGGCTGGCATTGTCAAGGACTGGCGCATGTCTTTGCCAGTAGGGACACACACGCTCAGTGTCTGGGACAGTGACTGGGAGCAGGAACCCAGCAGGGACACACATGCTCAGTGTCTGGGACAGTGACTGGGAGCAGGAACCCAGCAGGGACACACATGCTCAGTGTCTGGGACAGTGACTGGGAGCAGGAACCCAGCAGGGACACACATGCTCAGTGTCTGGGACAGTGACTGGGAGCAGGAACCCAGCAGGGACACACATGCTCAGTGTCTGGGACAGTGACTGGGAGCAGGAACCCAGCAGGGACACACATGCTCAGTGTCTGGGACAGTGACTGGGAGCAGGAACCCAGCAGGGACACACACGCTCAGTATCTGGGACAGTGACTGGGAGCAGGAACCCAGCAGGGACACACACGCTCAGTGTCTGGGACAGTGACTGGGAGCAGGAACCCAGCAGGGACACACACGCTCAGTATCTGGGACAGTGACTGGGAGCAGGAACCCAGCAGGGACACACACGCTCAGTATCTGGGACAGTGACTGGGAGCAGGAACCCAGCAGGGACACACACGCTCAGTATCTGGGACAGTGACTGGGAGCAGGAACCCAGCAGGGACACACACGCTCAGTATCTGGGACAGTGACTGGGAGCAGGAACCCAGCAGGGACACACACGCTCAGTGTCTGGGACAGTGACTGGGAGCAGGAACCCAGCAGGGACACACACGCTCAGTATCTGGGACAGTGACTGGGAGCAGGAACCCAGCAGGGACACACACGCTCAGTATCTGGGACAGTGACTGGGAGCAGGAACCCAGCAGGGACTGCCTTTAACGGTGACCCCTGCTCTCTGACACTGAGGCCCGATGGAGCTGAGATCCCAGCACTGAGCTGGAGTGTACCAGCTCCACCTGAACAGATTCCTCACTCCACAGGAAATCAGACAGACAGGGGGTTCGCCACCCCACAGTCCCTGCGGTTATAGATCAAGGCAGGACCTCGGGTTCCCCATCCCCACAGTCCCTGCGGTTACATATCAATGCAGGACCTCGGGTTCCCCTTCCCCACAGACCTGGGAGTGCTATGCCCTTGCTGGGAGCAGTGTGAAGGGAGTGGATTGGGCAGGGTGTATCTATGCCCACTCCTGTGACCATGTGTGGGCAGTAACTTGCAGCAGTGGGTACCTGACCAAACAGGCAGCCACTGGGTGGAACGCAGAGTTGGAGAGTGGAAGGGCAGTGCAGCCATTGCTGCAGCTCCATGACTGAGACAGCCAGACAGTGATGGGCAAAAGGCAGGCCTAGGCAGCAGACAGAGTCTCAGTCACCTGTCTGATTCATCCACACAAGCTGTAGCTCTCACACGCTGCAGGCTGCACCATCACCATAGCTACTGCTCTCACCTCCTGGCTCCAGGACAGCTGGTGGTACAGAGCCCCTGCCTCTCCCTCAGGGATTGGAGCTGCTGGCTGAGTGGTCGTTTACCTTGTGGTTGTAGAAGTGACCGTTGATGGAGAAGCGCTGGCGGCGGATCCTGCGCTTGTCGCTGGGTGAGCGGAGGTTGGCACGGCGAACGATCAGTGCCCCCGCGTCACTCTTGGTCCTCATCAGCTGGGAGCTGGCAGCCTCTCCCTGGGAATCTGCCAACACAGGGGGGGGCACAGCACACAGTCACTGCCCCACTCTTCACCCCCCCCACTGACCCCCGCTTCCAGGCTGGCACGCAATACTCAGCAGGAGCTGACCCTCACCCACCCCCCTTCGCCAGGGGCATTGAGACAGAGAGAGAGAGAGAGAGATGTTCCATCCCACCAACACACGCAGGGCAGGCGATGAAAGCACTATGCCAGCCGGGCAAGGCAGCAGGGAGAGGCCCGGATCCATCCCTTCCATAGTTGGGACATCACTTTCCCCAGTCGCTCTATCCTCACACCTTGTTCATGCTAACAAGCACGGCCCCAGAGCTGTTCGACCAGGACAATCGGATCCAAATCCTCAAAATCAGAGTCACGACCTCTTCGTAACAATCCATCTTGGACGTGGCAGGGTGGGTGGGGGGGGCATGGGTTAGCCATCAGGAACTGCCCTTGAGCTGAGTGCCTGGATCACACCATTGCAGAGGGCAGGTACATTGCTGTGGGTCAGGAGTCACACGTCGGCCAGAGCAGGTCAAGGAGGGCTGTTTCCTTCCCTGCACGACCCAGACTGGGACCCCATCTGCCATGGAGTGTCTGGGTCCCACAGAGGCCTGGGATAACTAACTGAGTGCCACCACCCCAGTACCAACACCTCCCAGCGCCAGGCGGAGCAGTGAGGAACATTCCCCACAAGGCAGGAGGCTCAGACGGCCCCCCGACCAAGACAAACTCAATTCCTCATTTTCCATCCGAGACGAAGAGGTGGAGGTGGAAAAGAGGGGGGGGGGGGGGGAAGGCAGAGGCAGCACATCCCACTGGCCAGCATTGCAGCCTCCGAGGGGCTGAATGGCCTCTATCGCAGGTGGAAAAGGATTGGGCAGCAGCACCATAGGGCGGATGATGGTCTTACCGTTGTCAGTGCGTGGGCCAGGCTCCTTCTCCTCAGACAGACTCTCGGCATCGTCCACTTTCACATCTGGGATGAGAAACGTGGTCTTGGGGAGCCTGAGGGAACAGACAGAGAGAGTGACAGAGACGTGGGGGATAGGGAGTCACTGGAATGCGGGGGAGGGAGAGATGTGGACATGGGGGGGGGGGGGGGGGAGGAAAAAGGGAGCAGAGCTTCAACCTGGCCCAGAGGGGAAGGAACCATTCAATCTGAATTGGATTGGATTTGAATTTGATTTAAATTGAATTGGGATTGAATTGAATTTATTGTCACGTGCACAGAGGCGCAGTGAAAAGCTTTATCTTGCGAGCAATGCAGGCAGATCACAGAGTTAAGTAGCATAGGGAAGTAAATAATAGGTCAACACCAGCAAACACAAAAACACAGGTACAGGTGAGTGTTAAGAGTTTGTGAGGCCGTTCAGTATTCTGAATTCGAATTCAAATTCCAATCACCCTGCCATCATTATCCCTCCCTCCCTCCCCCTGTTCACCTCCCCATTCCCCCCAGCCCATCCCGGGCCCTGGATTAGGGGTGGTGCCAGAGTGGTGGAGGGGTGATATAGAGGGGCAGTCCACGGGGTATAGGGAGGCGGGCTGTGTCCTTACCTCTCGGGTTGGAGGCTGCAGCCAGAGTGCCAGGAGGTGGAGGACGGAGGGGGTCGGATTCGCTCGTTATCATCCTGCATCTGTAATCGGATCGGACGCCGCAGACCCCAGGAGATGTTCAGCAGCCCCTCGATGATCAACTCACTCTCCTCCTGCAGGGAGGGAGCGGGGAGAGAGAGGAGGGGGAGAGAGAGAGGGCGGGGGGGGGCAGAGGGAGGAACAACAGTTCAGGAATTAGTTGCCAGCAATTGCCCCCCTCCCCAGCTACCAAGGGGGGAGTGAGAGTGGGAGAGGCTGGGGAGGTGGGGTGAGGTGAACCACCGACTGCAGCCTGACCTAGATGGGTCGAATGGCGCATTTCCCCACTCTCACCTTTCCCTCAGAGTGCACCCTGCCATTCCCCAGGGGATACAGCTGGAACCTCATCTAGGGGAATGACAAGGGCCCACCTGAACGCCCCTTCAAATTCCCAAACCATTCCCTTCCACAATCCCTGGTTCGGATTCCATCCTCCTTCAGATCATGTCAGTGTCACACTGCAGGAGGCCATTCGGCCCACAATCATGATCTTGTGCTCACCCCCAGTCCCCTACAGCCAACCTCTCCCTCAAATACCCACCCCGTGCCCCTCTTGAATGCCTGCACTGAAGCTGCCTCCAGCCCATTACCAGACAGTGCCCTCCACACCCTAACTCCTCACTGGGTGAGAAAGGGTCTATCTCCCATCACCCTCACTTTGGTTCCACCTCACTTTAAATCCATTCCCCTCCCATTCTTGTTCCTTTTCCAAGTGGGAACAGTCTCTCCCTGTGTACTCTGTCCAGCCCGCTCCTGATTGTGAAAACCACAATCAGATCTCTCTCTCAGCCTTCCCCTCTCCCAGGAGAACATTCCCAACCTCTTCAATCTATCCTCGTCGCTGGAGTTTCTCATCCCTGGAACGGTCCGTGTGAATCGTTTTCGCCCCCTCTCCAACATATTCCCAATCCCTGATAATGGCGGTGCTCCCAAAGTACCCAGTACTCCAGCTGAGACCTGACAGGTATCTTGTACATGGTCACCATCACCTCCCTGCTCTGGGACTCTGGGACCCTGTGGATAAAGCTGAGAACAAGTGGACACTGTATTCCCTGCTCTCCCCACCAGCCCGACCACTCCAGTATGTACCATGTACATCCCCACCCAGACCCATCGACTCCCGTGTCCCCTTTCGAACTGTAGCCCCTCTTTAAAATGATCTGCCCATGTTCTTACAAAGAGAATCACCTCAGACCTCTCTGCGTGGAACCTCACCTGCTGCCTTTCTGCCCTCCCCACCAACTGGTCAATGTCCCTTAGGAGTTTGAATTCAATCTGATTTGACTTTGCTGCCTGCTCTGGGTCTGAGTCTGCACGGAGGACCCCTGTGCCATCAGTCAGACTGCCTGTCCCTCTCTCAGAGGGACAGAGATCTCTCCCCACGGGCTGCATGTCCAAATCCACGACAGTGTGGAGATGGATCGTGGTCACATCTGTCACACAGCCCAGGGACACTGTCACCTCGCCTTTTCCAGCAAACCCCCCAACACCTGCGCACTTGGTGAACCACCAGGCGGGAGGGAGGTGCAGGGGGAACAAGCTTTCATAGCAGGATATCACAGGGTGGAGTCAGGGCTCCCAAATGCAGGGGGCATTCAGTCCAAACTCCATGCTGCCCATCACATGGGTCCAAGCTTACCTCGCGATGCCGGAGTTGAGCTGTCTGGCCTTCATAGTAATAGTTATAGGTCTTCACATGTCCCAGGAGCTCCTTCCTACACCATCAAAACAAGGAAAGAAACCTTCAGTGCTGCCTGAGCCTCTGTTTTGGCAGATATACATATCACATCCTTGCTCATTGACCCAGGCCGGTGAGGGGAGGGCACCATGCACAGATTTACTTGGCTTTGTGGGTATAAGCCACACCAAAGGACAGTGCTGAGGGAGAGTTGCACTGTCAAAAGGTCGGTGATGAGGGAGTGGGCACTGTCAAAAGGTCAGTGCTGAGGGAGTGGGCACTGTCAAAAGGTCAGTGATGAGGGAGTGGGCACTGTCGGAGGGTCAGTGCTGAGGGAGTGGGCACTGTCGGATGGTCAGTGCTGAAGGAGTGCCGCACTGTCAGAGGGTCAGTACTGAGGGAGTGCCGCACTGTCAGAGGGTCAGTGCTGAGGGAGTGCCGCACTGTCGGAGGGTCAGTACTGAGGGAGTGCCGCACTGTCGGAGGGTCAGTACTGAGGGAGTGCCGCACTGTCGGAGGGTCAGTGCTAAGGAAGTGCTGCACTGTCGGAGGGTCAGTGCTGAGGGAGTGCTGCACTGTCGGAGGTCAGTGATGTGAGAGTGGGCACTGTCGGAGGGCCAGTGCTGAAGGAGTGGGCACTGTCGGAGGGTCAGTACTGAGAGAGTGGGCACTGTCAGAGGGTCAGTACTGAGAGAGTGGGCACTGTCAGAGGGTCAGTAATGAGGGAGTGGGCACTGTCAGAGGGTCAGTGCAGAAGGAGTGGGCACTGTCAGAGGGTCAGTGCTGAGGGTGTGTGCACTGTCGGATGGTCAGCGCTGAAGGAGTGGGCATTGTCGGAGGGTCAGTACTGAGGGAGTGGGCACTGTCAGAGGGTCAGTACTGAGGGAGTGGGCACTGTCAGAGGGTCAGTAATGAGGGAGTGGGCACTGTCAGAGGGTCAGTACTGCAGGAGTGCCGCACTGTCTGAGGTCAGTGCTGTGGGAGTGGGCACGTCAGAGGGTCAGTGCTGAGGGAGTGGGCACTGTCCGTGGGTCAGTACTGAGGGAGCAGGTGCTGTCAGAGGGTCAGTGCTGAGGGAGTGCTGCACTGTCAGAGGGTCAATACTGAGGGAGTGCTACACAGTCGGAGGGTCAGTGCTGAAAGAGTGGGCACTGTCCATGGGTCAGTACTGAAGGAGCAGGCGCTGTCAGAGGGTCAGTGCTGAGGGAGTGCTGCACTGTCAGAGGGTCAGTGCTGAGGGAGTGCTGCACTGTCAGAGGGTCAGTACTGAGGGAGTGGGCACTGTCAGAGGGTCAGTAATGAGGGAGTGGGCACTGTCAGAGGGTCAGTGCTAAAGGAGTGCTGCACTGTCGGAGGGTCAGTACTGAGGGAGTGGGCACTGTCAGAGGGTCAGTATTGAGGGAGTGCTGCACTGTCGGAGGGTCAGTGCTGTGGGAGTAGGCGCTGTCAGAGGGTCAGTACTAGGGAGTGGGCACTGTCGGAGGGTCAGTACTGAGGGAGTGGGCACTGTCAGAGGGTCAGTACTGAGGGAGCAGGCGCTGTCAGAGGGTCAGTACTAGGGAGTGCCGCACTGTCGAAGGGTCAGTACTGAGGGAGTGCCGCACTGTCGGAGAGTCAGTACTGAGGGAGTGCTGCACTGTCAGAGGGTCAGTGCTGAGGGAGTGCTGCACTGTCAGAGGGTCAGTACTGAGGGAGTGGGCACTGTCGGAGGGCCAGTGCTGAGGGAGTACCGCACTGTCGGAGGGTCAGTACTGAGGGAGTGCTCCACTGTCGGAGGGTCAGTACTGAGGGAGTGGGCACTGTCAGAGGGTCAGTACTGAGGGAGCGCTGCACTGTCGGAGGGTCAGTGCTGAGGGAGTGCTGCACTGTCGGAGGGTCAGTACTGAGGGAGTGCCGCACTGTCAGAGGGTCAGTGCTGAGGGAGTGCCGCACTGTCAGAGGGTCAGTGCTGAGGGAGTGCCGCACTGTCAGAGGGTCAGTGCTGAGGGAGTGCCGCACTGTCAGAGGGTCAGTACTGAGGGAGTGCCGCACTGTCGGAGGGTCAGTGCTGAGGGAGTGCCGCACTGTCGGAGGGTCAGTGCTGAGGGAGTGCCGCACTGTCGGAGGGTCAGTGCTGAGGGAGTGCCGCACTGTCAGAGGGTCAGTGCTGAGGGAGTGCTGCACTGTCAGAGGGTCAGTACTGAGGGAGTGGGCACTGTCAGAGGGTCAGTACTGAGGGAGTGCTGCACTGTCGGAGGGTCAGTGCTGTGGGAGCGGGCGCTGTCAGAGGGTCAGTACTAGGGAGTGGGCACTGTCGGAGGGTCAGTACTGAGGGAGTGGGCACTGTCAGAGGGTCAGTACTGAGGGAGCGGGCACTGTCAGAGGGTCAGTACTAGGGAGTGCCGCACTGTCGAAGGGTCAGTACTGAGGGAGTGCCGCACTGTCAGAGAGTCAGTACTGAGGGAGTGCTGCACTGTCGGAGGGTCAGTGCTGAGGGAGTGCCGCACTGTCGGGGGGTCAGTGCTGAGGGAGTGCTGCACTGTCGGAGAGTCATTGCTGAGGGAGTGCTGCACTGTCGGAGGGTCAGTGCTGAGGAAGAGCTGCACTGTCGGAGGGTCAGTGCTGAGGGAGTGCTGCACTGTCGGAGGGTCAGTACTGAGGGAGTGCTGCACTGTCGGAGGGTCAGTGCTGAGGGAGTGCCGCACTGTCAGAGGGTCAGTGGTGAGGGAGTGCTGCACTTTCAGAGGGTCAGTACTGAGGGAGTGCTGCACTTTCAGAGGTCAGTGCTGAGGAAGTGCTGCACTGTCGGAGGGTCAGTGCTGAGGGAGTGCTGCACTGTCGGAGGGTCAGTACTGAGGGAGTGCTGCACTTTCAGAGGGTCAGTACTGAGGGAGTGCTGCACTTTCAGAGGGTCAGTGCTGAGGGAGTGCCGCACTGTCAGAGGGTCAGTACTGAGGGTGTGCTGCACTGTCGGAGGGTCAGTACTGAGGGAGTGCTGCACTGTCGGAGGGTCAGTGCTGAGGGAGTGCCGCACTGTCGGAGGGTCAGTGCTGAGGGAGTGCCGCACTGTCGGAGGGTCAGTACTGAGGGAGTGCTGCACTGTCGGAGGGTCAGTGATGTGAGAGTGGGCACTGTCAGAGGGTCAGTACTGAGGGAGTGGGCACTGTCAGAGGGTCAGTAATGAGGGAGTGGGCACTGTCAGAGGGTCAGTACTGAGGGAGTGGGCACTGTCAGAGGGTCAGTACTGAGGGAGTGGGCACTGTCAGAGGGTCAGTACTGCAGGAGTGCCGCACTGTCTGAGGTCAGTGTTGTGGGAGTGGGCACGTCGGAAGGTCAGTGCTGAGGGAGTGGGCACTGTCCGTGGGTCAGTACTGAGGGAGCAGGTGCTGTCAGAGGGTCAGTGCTGAGGGAGTGCTGCACTGTCAGAGGGTCAGTGCTGAGGGAGTGCTACACAGTCGGAGGGTCAGTGCTGAAGGAGCGGGCACTGTCCATGGGTCAGTACTGAGGGAGCAGGCGCTGTCAGAGGGTCAGTGCTGAGGGAGTGCTGCACTGTCGGAGGGTCAGTGCTGAGGGAGTGCTCCACTGTCGGAGGGTCAGTACTGAGGGAGTGGGCACTGTCAGAGGGTCAGTGCTGAGGGAGCGCTGCACTGTCGGAGGGTCAGTGCTGAGGGGGTGCCGCACTGTCGGAGGGTCAGTACTGAGGGAGTGCCGCACTGTCAGAGGGTCAGTGCTGAGGGAGTGCTGCACTGTCAGAGGGTCAGTGCTGAGGGAGTGCCGCTCTGTCGGAGGGTCAGTACTGAGGGAGTGCCGCACTGTCGGAGGGTCAGTACTGAGGGAGTGCCGCACTGTCGGAGGGTCAGTACTGAGGGAGTGCCGCACTGTCGGAGGGTCAGTACTGAGGGAGTGCCGCACTGTCGGAGGGTCAGTACTGAGGGAGTGCCGCACTGTCGGAGGGTCAGTGCTGAGGGAGTGCCGCACTGTCGGAGAGTCAGTGCTGAGGGAGTGCCGCACTGTTGGAGGGTCAGTGCTGAGGGAGGGCTGCACTGTCAGAGGGTCAGTGCTGAGGGAGGGCTGCACTGTCAGAGGGTCAGTGCTGAGGGAGAGCCGCACTGTCGGAGGGTCAGTGCTGAGGGAGTGGGCACTGTCGGAGAGTCAGTGCTGAGGGAGTGCCGCACTGTCGGAGGGTCAGTGCTGAGGAAGTGCTGCACTGTCGGGGGGTCAGTGCTGAGGGAGTGCTGCACTGTCGGGGGGTCAGTGCTGAGGGAGTGCTGCACTGTCGGGGGGTCAGTGCTGAGGGAGTGCTGCTCTGTCGGAGGTCAGTGATGTGAGAGTGGGCACTGTCGGAGGGCCAGTGCTGAAGGAGTGGGCACTGTCAGAGGGTCAGTAATGAGGGAGTGGGCACTGTCAGAGGGTCAGTACTGAGGGAGTGGGCACTGTCAGAGGGTCAGTACTGAGGGAGTGGGCACTTTCAGAGGGTCAGTACTGCAGGAGTGCCGCACTGTCTGAGGTCAGTGTTGTGGGAGTGGGCACGTCGGAAGGTCAGTGCTGAGGGAGTGGGCACTGTCCGTGGGTCAGTGCTGAAGGAGTGGGCACTGTCAGAGGGTCAGTGCTGAGGGAGTGCTGCACTGTCAGAGGGTCAGTACTGAGGGAGTGCCGCACTGTCGGAGGGTCAGTACTGAGGGAGTGCTGCACTGTCGGAGGGTCAGTGCTAAAGGAGTGGGCACTGTCAGAGGGTCAGTGCTGAGGGAGTGCTGCACTGTCAGAGGGTCAGTACTGAGGGAGTGCTGCACTGTCGGAGGGTCAGTGCTAAAGGAGTGGGCACTGTCAGAGGGTCAGTACTGAGGGAGTGCCGCACTGTCAGAGGGTCAGTACTGAGGGAGTGCTGCACTGTCAGAGGGTCAGTACTGAGGGAGTGGGCACTGTCGGAGGGTCAGTGCTGAGGGAGTGCTGCACTGTCAGAGGGTCAGTACTGAGGGAGTGCCGCACTGTCAGAGGGTCAGTACTGAGGGAGTGCCGCACTGTCAGAGGGTCAGTACTGAGGGAGTGCTGCACTGTCAGAGGGTCAGTACTGAGGGAGTGGGCACTGTCAGAGAGTCAGTGCTAAGGGAGTGCTGCACTGTCGAAGGGTCAGTACTGAGGGAGTGGGCACTGTCAGAGGGTCAGTAATGAGGGAGTGGGCACTGTCAGAGGGTCAGTACTGAGGGAGCAGGCGCTGTCAGAGGGTCAGTACTAGGGAGTGGGCACTGTCGGAGGGTCAGTGCTGAGGGAGTGGGCACTGTCGGAGGGTCAGTGCTGAAGGAGTGGGCACTGTCCGAGGGTCAGTATTGAGGCAGCAGGCGCTGTCAGAGAGTCAGTGCTGAGCAGAGGGTGCTCAGGACTGAGAGACTCAGACAGAGTCTAATGGTGACCCGTGCTGCTGAAGCACTGGCTAATCAGTGCAGGACCTCACCCATAACCCAGGCCCAATTGTGGGTGAGGGGACTGACTGTGGGATGTTATGTTGCTCAGTGCTTGGATCCAGGAGTCTGCTACAATACAGGCTCTCTGTGCCTGACTGATGTTCTCTCATCTTCTGGGGGTGAGAACACGTGTTTGTACATATGTGTGAGAGAGAGAACGTGCACATGTGTGTGGGTGTGTCAGAGTGTGCGAGTGAGAGAGAGAGAGAGTGTGTGTGTGTGAGTGTGAGAAAGAGCATATGTGAGTACACGCACAGAGGAGGAGAGGAGAAGACAGTGTGAATATTGAACGGCTGTTTGGTTTCTGAGCACCCCAGCACAATAGATGTGGATGGATCTTGGATGGAAATGGTTGCTATGGAACCGGGCAGCTCTGAAGCCAATGGCTCAGTTTGCAGTCTTCACTTAGCCTGGATTTCCCACAGCTCATGTGACAAGACGATTCAGAGTCATGAGAGAGGAACACAGATCGGCCAAGTGACTCTGTCCCTTCAGGCTTCATTTTGGAAGCTGTCTGCCCGAGGGCCTTAGCAGGCTGAACAGCTAACACAAGCTCACTCCCACTTTCCCCTTCTTCCTGACCAGTCTCTCCTTCCTCCTCAGGTCTGCTTCCAACCAGCCTTTGTGAAGCACTCTCCACAGGCCAGGAAGTGTCACTGGGCTCTTCCACTACAAGAAGCATCACACACCAAATCCAACCCTGTTCCCTGCTCAGTATCTATGTGATCAAAGCTCTGCAGGCCATTCAGCCCTCAGTGTGAATTGCAGCACATCACCAGCCAGCTCTAACCAACACACCCAAATGCAATAAACCTTGTTTAACAAAATCCTTCTCTGATACTGTTTTCCAATGACTGCACGATGCCTGGGGGGTAGGGGGGGTGTCGAGAATACACTGCCAGGAACAGTGGGGGTGGAGAAGACGAGCAGAATGAGAAATCTCCCCATCTTTCACAGGGACCATTTCAAATGTCCTATCAAGGCCAAGTTCTGGAAAGTGGGGTGCTGAGGTCAGCACAGACCCAATGGGCTGAAGGGCCTCACCTGGGCCAGCTTCTGGCTCAGACACACTCAGAGAGGCTCCTGACTTCAGCTGTGGGCACGGTGCCCTGTGCCCAGAGCTCATCCTGCCTCTCCCAGCACAGCTCTGGGGATTCAGAGCTAGCATCTGTTCCAACACCCCAGCGGCTGTCTGTCAATCCAAACTCAATTCCGGTCAATCAGAATGGCCCATCACTTCAATAGATTCCCACCAGGCAGGGGGCAGCAGGAATGGAATGTCCAAACTTTCCCAAGGGTCTGGATGAGGGAGCAGGGGGGTGGAGAAACTGGGAGATGTTTGCTAGCAGCCAGTGCAATGGGCTGAACTGCCTCATGCTGGGAGGAAGGTCACTGGGAGAGGCTGGAGCTGTAACCATGGGCAAGTCGAGGAACAAGAGGCAATCTCCCTGGAAAGACAGGAGAATGGCAGTGGCTGTATTCAAGGGCCAGGGCACCTGTATTTCAGTGTTGCTGTCATGGGCCTGGGAGGGAAGGCTTTCAGAGGAGATGGACAGTCAACATCAGCATTGAGCTAATGGAATGCTAGGGCAGGCTAGAGGGACCGAATGGCCTCACGCTGTTTCCAAGTGCCACGTTCCTATTTGCTGGACAGGTCTGTGATTATGGTTCAGTCAAGTGGTGTCTGCTGGTCCATCTCAACATCACTTCCCCTCAAATCTCCCCATGTCATCTCAATTCCCATCACCCATTGTTGACCCAACACATGACTGTCCACTCCTCTCTGGGGGTACACCACTCCCAGCCCTCTGTACCCAGCTCCCACACCCACCTCTCCAGCCCAAGGCCAGGGGAGATAGAGAGAGCTCCTCGACAGCACTGACCCACAACTTGCCATCTGCCAAGTGCCCCCCCCCCCCTCGATCTCAGCTCTGAGCACCCAGTGGGCATCAGCCGGTACCCACTGGGAATAATTGCACCGAGGAACCGCACAGCAAGCTCACTCACTCACTTGGGAATGTATTTATCTTCCCCAACACGTATGGGATCCTCCATTACGGCTGGCACTGTCATAGCTGGCACGCCCTGCTGAGAGAAGACAAACACGTTGGCATTGAGTGGTGAAGAGGTGGACCAGTCTGTGCCAAACACTCCGAGCTCTTGCCCACCAGGAGAACTCCGTCCTCTGGTATAACAGTGGAGCCCGTCCCCTTCCGGACTGTGCTGTGTATTGAGATCTGAGCAGGATCACTAACAGTGCACAGTGATCTCCCAGCAAGTGCTGACTGGGGTTCCCATCTCCGATAGTGCTGCACTCCCAGGTCTGGATTTTGTGTGGCTTTGAGCCAATGACCAGCTGACCGTGAGAGACCAGGGCCTAGGCACTGGACCCCTGCAAATCCCTGAGCTTTCACCAGAGTGCCCCTTCAATCAGCGCTGAAGTGGCTGCAGGAGAATTGCAACACTCCCACCCCATCCCACCCTCAAACACATCTCAACACAAGCTGCAGTCAACCAGATAGTCCCTCGTGACACACTGTGAACATGGACTGTATCACAGTGGAGGGGCTGGCTAACCACATCGTGCCTGTTCAGCCAGACAGGACAGACCTGCCCTTTAAATGGGAAACAACTTGATTGGTCAGTGGAGAAACAAAACAAACCCCAAACGATGCTGGAAATCTGAAACAAGAGTGCTGGAACTTGCTGGGAAAGCTCAGCAGGTCTGGCAGCATCTGTGCAGAGAAACACGGTGGCACAGTGGTTAGCACTGCTGCCTCACAGCGCCAGAGACCTGGGTTCAATTCCCACCTCAGGTGACTGACTGTGTGGAGTTTGCACATTCTCCCCGTGTCTGCGTGGGTTTCCTCCGGGTGCTCCGGTTTCCTCCCACAGTCCAAAGATGTGCAGGTCAGGTGAATTAGCCATGCTAAGTTGCCCATAGTGTTAGGTGAAGGGGTAAATATAGGGGTATGGATGGGTTGCGGGTCGGTGTGGACTTGTTGGGCCGAAGGGCCTGTTTCCACACTGTAAATAATCTAAAAAAAAAAAAATAATCTAAAAAAAAAAAAAATCTAAAATCTAATCTAAAAAAAAAATCCATGTGACCATTTCGGGTGCAGTGCCCTGTCCTCTGAGCTCATGGTCGCTTGACCCAGTGGTGCCTGGTTGAGAGTGTGAGCTGCTGTCCAGGGTGAGGACTGGCTGGATGCTGACAGCAGAAACACAGCTGTTTCCCCCATGGAGCAACACAACCCACTTTCACATCCCCATTTCATCCTGACGTTTCACTCCCTGTTTGATCAGACTCCCCCTCACTCTGTCCTTGAAGTCTCTCACCACACTGCTGAGTCAGGGCCCCATGGAACTGAGCTGACTTAGCAGAAAAACACTCCTCCTCTTGCTCAATCAGTTCAACGTGACCAGTTTTTAAACTGCACACTGCTCATCTAGGAGTCAAGGAGGAGACACAGTGGTAAACACACTTATTGCTGGTTCCCATCGATCAGCTCTATCCCGTCACTGAGCAACCTCCCACTGTAACCTCAAGACACACTCCCTGGGAACCATCGTGCTCATGGTCTCCTTCTGTCGGTGTGTATTGGTGTTAAATACTCCAAAGAGTTTTCGATTCCCCCCAACCCATCCCTGTGACCTGTATTTCCCACGGCCAACCCACCCTAACCTGCACATCTTTAGACTGTGGGAGGAAACCGGAGCACCCGGAGGAAACCCACACAGATACAGGGAGAATGTGTAAACTCCACACAGACAGTCGCCCAAGGCTGGAATTGAACCCAGGTCCCTGGTGCAGTGAGGCAGCAGTGCTAACCACTGAGCCACGGCACCACCCCACATACCCCAACTCTTCTCGAACCAACAGAGGAGTCCTTTGGAGCCATTACTCACAGCACTGGGTTTAAATCACATCCATTTCATCTCTATTGCTGCAGACTAAGCACTAAAAAGGTGAAAGAGGGGGAGAAAAAGAGAGAAGGAAAGAGAGAGAGAGAGAGAGAAAAAACGGGAGGGAGAAAGTGGAAGAAAACAAGACACAGTGAGAGGTTGAGGGAGGGCAAGAGAGGGAGGGTGAAAGTGGGAATAAAAATAGAGAATGAGCAAGAGAAAGAAACAACGAGAGAAAGGAGACAGAGGACATGAGACAAGGTGAGAGTGAGAGGTTGGGGGTGAAAAAGACAGTGAGAAACAGGTTTGACATCAGTACAATGATTGTTTTACCTTCCAGGAGTCCAATGGGTACTTGGACTGAGCCAAATAGAAGGCTGTGCAAGGACCATGTGAAGAGACACCCACATTCCTGCTTTTCCAATGTACCATCACATATTTTAAAATAGTCATGCAGACTCGATACAGCCCAGCCTACAGGGGCTGACCCTGTGAGATGGAGGCACAGCACCGAATCCATCACCAAAAGTGATTCTAACATCGAAGGCTGATGGAGAAATCCTGGTCTTGATTATAAACTGCTCCAAATTCCCTCTCAACATCTGGATGTTGGTGAACAACACTCAGGTGAGCATCTCCAATGAGGGAGAAGCTGATGATCAGCCCTTGGATATTGAAAAGCATTACCCTCACGGAGTCTCTCACTCTCAACAGTCTGTGGGGTATATCCATTCAGTGGAAACTCAGCCAGATTCACCATATAAATACAGTGGCTCAAACAGCAGGTCAGAGACTGGGAATACTGTGGTGAGGAACTTCCCTCCTGACTCCCCAAACCCTGTCCACCATCTACAAGGCCGAAGTCCGGAGTGGGATGGAAAACTCCCCACTTGTCTTTATGGGGGCAGCTCCAACAACACTCAAGAAGCTTGACACCATCCAGGACAAAGCAGCCTGCTCGATTGGCACCACATCCACAAGCATCCCCTCCCCTCCACCCACCGACACTCAGTAGCAGCAGTGTGTACCATCTACAAGGTACACTGCAGTAATTCACCAAAGATCCTCAGACAGCACATTCCAGATCCACGATCACTTCCATCTGAAAAGGCATAGAAGTCTATAAAATCAACAGGGTCATGGATAGGGTGTACTGCCACAGTTCTTTTCCCTGGGGTGGGGGATTATACAACTCGAGAGCATAGGTTTAAGGTGAGAGAGTTAAAAGGGACCTAAGGGGCAACTTTTTCACACAGAGGGTGGTGCATGTATGGAATGAGCTGCCAGAGGTGGAGGCTGGTACAGCTAAAGGCATCTGGACGCATACATGGATAGGAAGGGTTTAGAGGGACATGGGCCAAGTGCTGGCAAATGGGACTCGGTACAGATTGTGATGCCTGGATAAGTTGGACTGAAGGATCTGTTTCTGTGCTGTATGACTCTGAGGGCAGCAGGTATATGGGAACACCACCCCCCCTGCAAGTTCCCCTCTGAACACCTCACCATCCTGACTTGGAAATATGACACCATTCCTTCAACGTCACTGGATGAAAATCCTGGAATTCCCTCGCGAAGGGCAGTGTGGGTGTGTCTACAGCAGCGGTTCAAGAAGGCCGCTCACCCCAACCCTCTCAAGGGGGAACCGGGGGTGGGTAACAAGGGAGTCAGGTGCTGGAAAAAGTGTACTTCATCCTGACGGTCCCAAGTGGAGTCTTCCTTCTTTCCAATAGGAACCCTGGGTCTTCTCTCCCCTCCATTCACTGACCCCTTGTCAGATTTCACCCAGAGTTGACAGAACATGAACTCTGGGAGGGTGATGCACTATGTTGGCATAGGTTTCTGTCCTGAGTTTCAGATATCCTGACCTTCCCTGTGCTGTTGCTGTGATAGCGCTCAGGGGGTAGCAGCCTGGTGTGGGTCAGAAGCACAGACGTCCTTCATCATTGTCACCAGATCTCAGGCCCTGGAGTGTCAGTAAACCTGCCATATGGACTCGTGATGGATTTCAGACCCTGCGTACAGTGAGGACCATCAACGATGCTGCATTCCCTTGGGCAACCCCCTCCAGCATCTGGCTGGGTACTGTCAGAAACCAAAAGCCTCACTCACTGAAGGCACTGCAGCCATCATCTCGGACTGACTGATCGAGGTTTGGGGCGGGGAGGGGGGGGGGGAAGAGAGGGACACAGAAAAGCAGCCTGCAGTCATCACACAGGAACTGGCTGGCATAGAAGCTGAGCCAGGAAGTCAGAGACTGACAGACTCACTGCAGCGAGGAGCTCTGTGAGCAACAGGCAGTTTGGAGGAAGTTGGAAAATGAACCATACCATGAAAAGCATGGGGGAAGTCACTGACACAGGGGGAGTATGTGACTCTTGCAGGGGTGGAAGGTGCGGTGTTTTCCTCACCAGGCAGACAGAGACACAGAGCTCCATCTGGTTCCCATTAACATGCTGCTGAGAGTGACAGCAGCCACTGTCTTCCAGCCTCCTGAAGTGAGCACTGAGGTCTGAGCTGAAACCAGAACTCAGACTGACTGCCCGGAGTATTTCCACACAGAGCTGCTCGCTGCCTCTGGGAAATAAGGAACCGGGGAAGGGGGTACAAAAACCCAGTGAACATCTCAGCTCACAGCCTGGAGCCGTGATCACACCGAGGGGGTGTTTCCAGGGACTGTCCTGACTGGAATCGTTTCCACCGACTGACAGCACTCAGCAGAGTGTTTTCTGGTACTTTCCGGATTACCATTCTGACCTCTCCCTCTTTCTTTCTTTCTTTGAGTTCAATCCGTCCCTACAAAAGATCCTGGGGTTGGGGGAAGGGGTCTGGGGAGGGGGGATGGAGAACAGACAGCTTTCCCAAGCCTCAGTGTTGCTTCAATGAGAGATCCCAGCCTTCATCAGAGGCATGCCATCCCCCATCTCCATGCTAACCACTGCTTATCCCAACACCCACTGCCCAAACACCACGGTGCTGATGAATGACTCCGTTGAAAGCCAATTGTTCCCTGAATGGAGGCCGGTCAATAGGAGGTAAGCCCCGCTCCCTCCCCCAGCCAGACGGCGGACAGCAAAGAGGCAAGTCCTCCAGAGTTCCCAAAGCTTCATGCAAGCTCCCCCTCCACACCCAGACCCATACACTCTCTCTCCCTGTGTGCTGTTCTCAACAGCCTGCTTTAGACGGCAGGGGGTAAACTCCCTGCAAAAAGCTGTCCTCCAAAAAGGGGAAGGCAAGCTGCGCCTGGGTGTTGCATCTGTCGCCTTGCTCTGTTGGCTCTGTGTGTGTGTGTGTGTGTGCGTGCGCGTCTCGGAGGGAGGCTGCAGGAGGCACAAGCAAGGCAGGGACAGGCGGTCTCCCCTCCCTGCCACCCCACCAATAGCTCACCTTCTCGGTTCCATGGGTGTGACAGTGCCCGGGCACCAGCTCCTGTCCCGGGCGAGCAGCTCTGCGACCCACTGGGGCAAAGACGCTGTAGCAATCCCGGCTGATGGACAGGCCGGTCCGGCCAATCAGGGGCCGCGCTGCATTGGCAACATGCTAGGGGGCGGGGCGGGGCTGGGGGCAGCCAATGGGAGGCGAGGAGGTCGCGTTCTCCCGCCCCCACCCCCCCTTTATGTCCCAGACAATGACAGAGTGGCCTGAGGGACACAGACACAGACAGACATATTTATATATATACACACACACACACACACACAGAGCAGGCTGTGTCTGCAACAGCCCCAACCCACACACACAGAGACCCACCCAGGCAAGGTTCTCCCTCTCCCCACATACACACACACAGCCCCCCTACCTCCCCATGGCCTGTCTTCACCCTGGAGATAAGGACACACACAGACTGGGGCAATTGTTTGTGGTGTGTGCCTGCCTGTGAGGGGTTTGCCGGGTGGAGGGGTGAGTGGATGTGTGAGCTATTCTACCGCCTCTCCCTAGTTCCTCCGGATGCTGCCTTGCAAACCACAATTGCTCACATCCATCACATGTCTGCAGAGTGCAGTGAGAGTGCACACAGAATTGCAGAAATGAACACTCTAGGTTCTGCAGAACCCTCTCTTCCTGTCAGTTCCAGGAGGGTGGAGCGCCTCAAACAGAAACTGACTGTCCAACGCCAGGGGCTATGTTCGTTCCCCACCCTCCCAGGACAGCGGGGGAGGGTGTGGGGGGACTTTGTCTATCTGTGCCCCTCAGGAACTGGGACACAAGTCACCCAGACTGGGTTCAGTAAGGCATCTTGGTGTCTGACTGGTAAATCTCAGACATTCCCTTTTGAACTTGTATGTTTCCACAGGCCAGTGCCAAAACCAAGGGAACATCAGGTTGAGAACTCTCCCCTGACTTACACCCAGCACTGAGAAACAGCCTGGATAGAGAGAGAGAGACACACACACACACACCCAGACACAGGGAGAAGGCAAGAGAGAGATTGAGGGGCCTCACTGAGGTGACACTGGATAACACCTGATAGCTGAGACCAGAGACTGGTGAAAAGCCTGGGAGGTACAGGTTAGGCCCACATGTTCCAGGCTGTCCCGATCAGTCTGGGGAGATTGCCTGAGAAAAGGTCAGTCAGGCCAACTGCACATCATATTTTCCAACAGCACTCCACAAACAGAGATGAGATTGCTCCCTCTGGGATCCACACTTTGCTCTGGGACACAATCTGGAATTCCTGACTGGGAAGTCTGGGCAGGCTCCTTCCCTCTCCAACTCTGCACTCGCTCCTCCAGACTTGAACACCAAGTGCCAACAGCTCCAGGCACACTCCCCGGGCACCATTCCCCCCCCTCCCACTCCCCCCCCACACACACACACAGACACATACTCACAACCCCTATCCACACACATCATCCACATCTGGCAAAAGTCATCCACTGTGTCCATTGCTCTCTACATCGGGGAGAGAGGACACCAACTCGCGGATCATTTCGAAGAACATCTCTGGGACACCCGCACTAACTAACCCCACTGCACATGGCTGAACACCTCAACCCCATCTCCCCCAAGAACATGCAGATCCTGGGCCTCCTCCATCGCCACTCCCTAACCACCCATTGCTTGAAGGAAGAACACCCCATTTTCCACCTCAGGACCCTCCAACCACACAGGATCAGTGTGGATTTCACCAGTTTCCTCATTTCCCCTCCCCCAACCTTATCCTAGTCCCAACCCCCCCCAAACTCAGTACTGCCCTCTTGACCTGTCCTAGCTGTCCATCTTCCTTCCCACTGATCTGCTTCACCCATCGTTCTGGCCTATCACCTTTACTCCCAGGTTCATCTACCGATCGCATTCCCAGCTACCTTCCCCCCAGCCCCTTCCCCTCCCATTTATCTTTCAGCCTCCCCAAATCCACAAGTCTCATTCCTGATGAAGGGGTTATGCCTGAAACGTTGATTCGCCTGCTCCTCAGATGCTGCCTGACCTGCTGTGCTTTTCCAGCACCACACTCTTCAATCCACATCCATGGTGCCCACATGTCCCAGTCTCGAAGAATACTGTGTCATGGTACATATCTGACCCACTGAAGGGATGTCTCTGTGATTTGTTGAACCACAGAGAGCAGCAGCTGTGGTGGGAATGAGGAGCACAGAGGTAGCTCATGGATTGGAGCAGGCTAGATGATCAGGTCATTCCCTTCGCTGGTTAGGCAGCAGGTGAAGGTGCTCAGAAACTGCTTCAACCCTCCACACATCCCAAAGCCAGGCTGTTTGTGGTGGTGTGGATTAGACCCTATGCTACTGCACTATGTGGCACCAGCCTCTGCAGCAGACACACATTGCGTGGGCAGCAAGCAAACAGCCTTCTCTCCAAAACCCAGGCCAACAGGACCTCCTGGTACACCCAAGTCAGGACTAGACTCTGATCACAGCCCAGGGGACTGGGCAGAGCCAGCTACCTACTCCAGCCCAGGATATGGACCAGGAGCAGTCCTGTGGCTCCAGTCCAGAGAGGGTCAGACAGAGAGCAGTCAGGGCTGTGGTCACTCACTGGGTTCCCACTGCAGGGGGATGTAGTGGGTAGCAGGGATCTGTTCACTGACTGACAAGGCGGTCATTCTCAGGGGGTTGCTGTGTGGACTGGAGTCACGTTGCTGGGATACAGAGTCAATCACTGTTGGCTGTCACGTGGTGCAGCTGAATGGATGGAGGCTGACTCTCAGAGACAGGTTGGATGGACTCCTGGGGATGTGCCAGGTCTATGGGGTCATGGGGGATGAGGTGATGGGGAGAGGTAACCAACATGGGGCAGGGGGAGTGGGAGTCTTTCTCACTTTCCCAGAGTTTCCCTTCCATCATGGTGCTTATCAGAAGGAGACTGTGGGGATGAATGTGGCAGCACCCACTCTGGCACTGGGAGGGGTCATCACTTCATTCGGGGAGGATGGGAGTGTGGCAGGTCGACATGGGCTAAGGTCCTCACCATTAGACACACCCCACCCTCTCCCCACCCAGAGACTGGGGGTGAGACACAGCACTGCCTTCCTCATGACCCTCTGGGCATTAACCCATTGTGTACTGTCCAACTCTTTCTCCAAGCAACACTGACCATCACAGTCAGGGTGATGGCCAGAGCTCAGTAATGCTGGAAAAATAGAGCATGCCTGGGATTTACCCAGTGCCTGGAGATGGGACAGGAGGTGCTCCCTTCACCCCTTGGTCCATGGGATATCGTGGAAGGAGAAGGATGGGTGCCTTCACTCCATGACCAGACAGAGCCTCATGTGCACAGAGGATGGTGAGACCACAACACAGATTCCCCAAAGTCAGAACTTAGTGACCGTGAGGTTTCCATGGTGTCACTAATCAGGAAGTCCTCCTCTATCTCTCCTTTCACTTTGGATTGGTGTGTTCCCTGCCCTCCAATGGAGCCCACCTACATACAGAACCATCCCCACCTCCCCACCACCCCCCCAACCCCCCCCACCCCCAGCCCATTGTCAATGGCCCGAGCTGCTTCAAGGGACATGGTACATGGACTATGATAGGGTTCTCCCAACACAGCGATCAGCACACACCAATCACCCTCAGTCTCTGTGCTCTTCATTAATGCTAACAGGTTCTCCTTCTCTGCTTGATCTCAAGCCTCTGTCCTTTTGGATTTCAATTCAAGTCTCTCTTGACTTGATCACCAATGTCATTGATCTGAAAGATTCACTCTTTCTCACACAGACACTGAAATGCTGAGCACCTCTTTGACTTTCAGTTCTGATCTGAGATTTGCAGTATCCACAGCCCTTCATTTCCAGTTGAATATTTGAGAGCTGTGACCAGGCAGGATGTAGGGATACCTCTGTTGGCTTGCAGTTTGCTGCCCACATGTTGAAGCAGGACCTGAACTTGACATTGTGGACAACCTCCAGGAACGTTTGAGAGAGAGAGAGAGAGTCTCGTATGGACATGGGAAGGTGATGTGAGGGTCACATAATTATCACGGGTCAAGGGGACAGAAGCTGGAGCCCAGTGTGGAGAGGATTTGGGAGTGAGGAGGTCACACTGTCAATCTTTCTGAAGGCAAGTCCACCGACTCCAGAGAGGTCACTTTGGATCTTCACTCTGCTTCATTTCCCAAACACACAATGAAAGACACAGAGGGACAAAAACAATGCATCAGAAACCTCAAGCCAGACTTTCAGGGAGAGCACCCACGTACACCTTTCAGAGTCAGATGACACAGAGAGCTTCAATCCCCCTCACAGCCCCAGGTACTGCACAATAGAGAGACAAACTGCATGGCCTTTAACATTGAACTCCACAACATCTGAAATAACCCAAAGCTGACCCAGAAATCAGGCTGTTCAAGGGGCCTAGCTAAAAATGAACATCACCAGAGGGAATTCCTCTGGGGGGGTAGTGAATTCAGGCCATGTTTCCATTCAGCAGCTACTCTTCCTCACCGAGGAGACTGCTTTCCAAAATTAACAACGCGTCTGTTTGCCCCCTCAACCAATTGGAAGGGTGTTTCATTTTCTGGCAATCTCAGTCCTCACTGCACAGGAAGAGCAACCTTTCACGTGTCATGGACCAGGCCAGACCCTCTCAAAACATTGTAAGGAGGGAACCCAGACCCAAACCTTTTCTTATTGTAAAGGTAGGTGTAAATTGGATATTCCAGGAGTGATGCAGCTGGTCAAACCACTTGGCTTTAAGCAAAACAGAATTTATTTATACACTCCATTTGAAACACAGAGAAAAGAAAACAATTTAGAATAAATTAGCTTGGTTGATAACTCAACTGACATGAGGTCACAATGTAACGAAGCAGTTGCCATCTCTGTCACATCCAAAAACGTAGCCCTTGGCAAACGGTAAATTCAAACACAGGTCATTACAGGTAGGAGAGATCTCAGAGAGACAGGTCAGGCAAGAAACATCTGTTGAAGCATGGAACCTGTTGTTTCCACTGGAGCTGCTTCTCTAGGTCCCCAGCAGTTTTTGACTCCCTGCTAAAACTAAACCAAACTCGAACAAATCCCTGAACTGGAAGAACTGACCCTCCCCTTCCGTTACACAACCATGTTAAAGAATCTGAAAGGTCTCCTCTGACTGTTGATTCAGACAGTGTCTGTTAGCCATTTCATCACCACTGACTTGACAACCCCTCTTGGAAAAAATCCCAAAGGATGGAATAATCTTGCTTAAGGGGCAGCATGGTCACACACGCCTCTCTGTCAGTTCCTGCTTCAGTAATGCAGGAGTTACACATGTCCAGATCCTCCTCATATTCCTGTTAACTCCTTCTCAAAAACATTCAATGTTTCAGCCTCAACCACATCCAGTGAATCGAAGAGGCAGACCCAAGAGGCCATTCAGCCCTGTCAGGGTCCCTGTCCACTGTCTTTGATTCAGGATGCCTTACAGTGCTCAGTGAGCAATGATACCTTTGCAATGCCATCGCTACTGTCATGTCATAAATGTGGCAGGTGCACAGGAAGTTCAAGTCTGCAGTCTTTAATGATGTTAGTCCAGCGCTAAATATTCCTCAGGACACCAAGGGGATCGGAAACAAACATGAAGAATTGCTGGAGAAACTCAGCAAGTCTGGCAGTGTCCGTACAGAGGGAGAGGGAGGGAGAGGGAGGGAGAGGGAGGGAGAGGGAAGGAGAGGGAAGGAGAGGGAGGGAGAGGGAGGGAGAGGGAGGGAGAGGGAGGGAGAGGGAAGGAGAGGGAAGGAGAGGGAGGGAGAGGGAGGGAGGGAGGGAGAGGGAGGGGGAGGGAGGGAGGGAGGGAGAGGGAGGGAGAGGGAGGGAGAGGGAGGGAGAGGGAAGGAGAGGGAAGGAGAGGGAGGGAGAGGGAGGGAGAGGGAGGGAGAGGGGGGATGGCACAGATAAGGTTGTGAATTGGTTATAACTGGACTTCAGAGCAGGGCGAGATCTTCACAGAGTCATCGAGTTTGAGAGCATGGAACAGGCCCTTTGGTCTAACGTTCCCATACTGCCCACTTTCCCACAATTAAACATAGCTTCATCTTGGATTCACTGCCAGGTGACCTGGAAGAACAGGCCAGGCCTTATTTGAAGCTGGGCTCTGGAAAGGCAGCATTCCTGGCAGTGCTGCACTCCCTCAGTGCGTGCTCAAGTCTGGGAAAGGCAGGAATGCCACCACAGAAAGGGCTGACATGAGGGAAGATGAGAACTGAACATGAGTCCTGTGCGGTTCCCTTCCCTGGTGTCTGTGAGGGGGCATCAGGACCACTCTGCAGAATGGTGCTGATAGTAATTGCCAAGAGATCACCAGCTTTACCCAAGTCATCACTCTCAGACCTGAACACCTTTCTCCTTATCCTGAAAGACTCTCCCATCTGTCCAAACCACAGCCCAGGCTCTGCCTTTCTCACCTCCTCTTTGTTCCCATAAGCAGCTTTGTTTGCTCCCAGTGTTACTGTCAAACCCTCTGTTATCTTCCTGCCTGTCTTTGTCCCTCTGGGCTCCTGCTCTTCCAATCTGCTTTACCCCCTGGCCCTGTCTTCAGCCTAAAACCCCACTTTTCCTGAGCTGCTCTCTGTTTGGTTCTACCCCACCTCCTACAGTTCCTCCACTGCTTTGTGTTTTGGTTAAACTCTGTTCCCTTATCGTGGCACATGAAGGTCACAGAGTGCCAACGCGATACACAAACTCTGAAACCTCCTACTCCCGCTGTGTGAACAAAGGCAGGAACTGCATCCAAAACCATTCATCAATGCCAACTGGGCAGTTAATGATGTGTTCTCACAGATGGCCAGCTTCCCTATCTGAGCAGCTTTTGTTTCATTCTCAGTTCCCCCTTTCTGTCTCGGCTGACTGAGTACCCAGAAAGCACCAGCACCTTCAGAACACCTGCAGCCCTCAGCACGTGCTCAGTCCCCCGCAGGGAGGGAGGTGGGCTCTGGGATCACCTCTGGCCCAGGAGTCTGTCTGTGACTGAGTGCCACACTTGCTGACGTGGCCAACCCCAGCTGGAAGCAGGGCTCCAGCAACTGTATCCTCTTGGCAGTCCCTTCACACTCCACTCAGACACCAACGCCCTGCTGCACAGCTCAGTCAGAGAGACTGAAGGACAAAGCTGAGAGGACAGGACAGAAGCCCAGTCAGTCAGACACTGTGTTCCCGACTGTCTGGCTGAACACCAGCCATATGGTAGGCCGCTGCATTTCCGCACCCTGGTCTGATGGGAGCCACCGACCCTGTCAGCATCTTCAAGTGTCCCACAGCAAAATCCTGGACGTTTCTCTTAAAGTCGCACTTACCCAGTGATGTACAAAGTGCTTGGTCATCTCTGGGGAGATCTCGCAAAGATTTTTAGCCCAAGGCCGGGGAACGAGTGTCCAATTCATCGCTCAAGCCCGGTTCTAACATTCACTTTGAAGGTGACAGCTGCCCAGGGTTTGGGGGACTTCTGCAACTTCAGCCTGGCCTCTCCCAGGCTGGTCGACAGTCCACCCGAACTGGCCCAGGCATTGCAATAGGGAGCCACTGATGTAAGTGCATGTCTGTGGGGGTTTACTGTCACTGAGACATTGGCTTGGTTCCTGCTATCGGGCAGCACTGGCTGAACAATGCTGTGTGTGTGCTCCATGTCACAGTGAGTACCCAGTTCCCATCTGTGGGTACACTGGTCACAGGGCTCGGGCACACATGCTGAAAACCACCCAGGGGCACGATCTCAGGTGAAAACCTGAAGCCACGTTGGGAAACCTTGCTCCGTTTCCCAAGGCTCCCCCAGAGTGTCGGGAGCGTGCAGTTCCCCAAGGCTTCCTCTGTCCATTTATCAGATAGTATTCCACTCCTCTGTGTGAGAAATGAAGCCTTCTTGTGCCTGCTCATGATGATAGCCAGGTAAGAAACCTCCACCAGGTTCCAGAGATTGAAGCTTCCCGGAGAGGTCTCTGTTGGGGAGAAACCAGGGGTGGAAAGGGGGAAGCAGTCCAGGGGGTTGGCCAACCTGTCTGCAGTATGCCTCTGCCTCAGTGGGTTAGACAGGGCTTCCATCCATGTGTCTGACTCAGGCCCGTTTACATTCAGTCTGTTTCCTTAATCAGGAGCTGTGCGTGCGTCTGGTCTGGCTGCTCATAGCCTTTCCGCTCTTGGAATCTGCCCTCATGATTTACTCCAAAAACTCTGGTAGGTGGGTTCGGGAGTGGAGGGGTACACACACACAGACATGCGCGCGCACACACAGAGACACAGACACACAAGGAGGGAGGGAGGCAGAGGTTGTAGCTCAGGGCTGCCTCCCACCTTGGTTTACAAGGCCAACACAGGATATCAGCTCAGTCCTGCCTCAGCCATGGCACTCTGTGGGGAGCTGGACTGGACAGAACATGTCCCACCTTCCCACACTGCAGCAAGGACAAGGAGGATTGATTAGCTTAGGACACCGAGGGGACTGTGGGAGGGAGAAGGATTCAGTCGGGTCAGATTCTGTTCTCCAGCAATATGTCCACAAAGGCAATGCAGCAACTGCAGACCATTCCAATCCTCTGCAGGGACCTGAGAGGGACAGATGTGGGAGGGACCGTGACCAGCAACCATCCAGTATCAGAGTCTGAAGGAATTCTGCAGAATCCTCTTCACCCAGAGAGAGTAGAGCTCAGCCCCAGAGGGAGCACACAGGCAGAGTGGCGATGGGTTTGGGAGGGAGGTGGGAAACTAGGAAGGGGTTGGTGTAGTCAGCCACCACTAGGTCCAGTCATTCATTGGCAGGCTGTCATTGGAGAAGATAGACACACAGGGTTTACTGAAGAAACTCAGCAGGTCCAGCAGCATCTGTAAAGAGTGTGCAGTGACCCTTCCTCAGAACTGCAAGTGGTATTTATGATGATGGGTGTGGAGGTGGGGGAGGAGGTGGTGAATAGATCATTTGACTGAGAAGGCAGACAGAGAGAGAGAGAGAGAGCCCTGCGAGAGAGAGAGAGAGAGAGAGCCCTGAGAGAGAGAGAGAGCCCTGTGAGAGAGAGAGAGCGAGAGAGAGAGAGCCCTGCGAGAGAGAGAGAGAGAGCCCTGCGAGAGAGAGAGAGAGAGAGCCCTGCGAGAGAGAGAGAGAGAGAGAGAGCCCTGAGAGAGAGAGAGAGAGAGAGAGAGAGCCCTGAGAGAGAGAGAGAGAGAGAGAGCCCTGAGAGAGAGAGAGCCCTGCGAGAGAGAGAGAGCGAGAGAGAGAGCCCTGTGAGAGAGAGAGAGAGAGAGAGAGAGAGGCCTGCAAGAGAGAGAGAGAGCCCTGCGAGAGAGAGAGAGAGAGAGAGAGAGAGAGAGAGAGAGGCCTGCAAGAGAGAGAGAGAGAGAGAGAGCCCTGCGAGAGAGAGAGAGAGCCCTGCGAGAGAGAGAGAGAGAGAGAGAGCCCTGCGAGAGAGAGAGAGAGCCCTGCGAGAGAGAGAGAGAGAGAGAGAGAGGCCTGCAAGAGAGAGAGAGCGAGAGAGAGCCCTGCGAGAGAGAGAGAGAGCCCTGCGAGAGAGAGAGAGAGAGAGAGAGCCCTGCGAGAGAGAGAGAGAGAGCCCTGCGAGAGAGAGAGAGAGAGAGAGCCCTGCGAGAGAGAGAGAGCCCTGCGAGAGAGAGAGAGAGAGCCCTGCGAGAGAGAGAGAGAGAGCCCTGCGAGAGAGAGAGAGAGAGAGAGCCCTGCGAGAGAGAGAGAGAGCCCTGCGAGAGAGAGAGAGAGCCCTGCGAGAGAGAGAGAGAGCCCTGCGAGAGAGAGAGAGAGAGCCCTGCGAGAGAGAGAGAGAGAGAGAGCCCTGCGAGAGAGAGAGAGAGCCCTGTGAGAGAGAGAGAGACCATATGGATTGTTGACAGTAAACTGGGGAAGAAGAGAAGCTCCATAAACAATCAAACAAAGGCCTAAGTGTGCTCAAAGTCTGAAACAAAGACAGAAATAACTGGAGAAACTCAGCAGGTAGCATCTGGCAGCATCTATGGAGAGAAAGCAGAGGTAATAGATCGGGTCGAGTGACCCTTCTTCAGAAGTTCCAAACAGCAGGTAGAAATTGGTAAAAATGGGACTGTGTTTAAAGCAATCTCAAAATGATGTTCTGAAAAAACAAGTCTCTCAATCAAAGGTTGGCTGAGGAATTCTGAAGGTACACAGAGGGACTGAGAGCAAGAGACAGAGAGAGAAAGAGACTGGGGGAGAAAGAGACAAGTGTGAGAGAGGGAGAATGAGACAGAGAGAATGAGACATACAGAGAGGGGGAGAGGGGGACAGAAAAGTTGATGGTTGAAGATTAACCAGGCACACAGCTTGATAATATATACATACACAGACAGACACACATCTCCCCATTGGTCTCAGAGCCTGTGGAACTGTCTGAAGTGAGTTTTCTGTGGGTTTAGGTCACTGTGTAGACCACGCAGACAGAACAGTGCACCGTCTCGGCTCCAGATGGAGGAATTCGGACTGCCAAATCTGTCAGTGCCTCCACACTATGGTGGCCTGTCGCAACAGGTGAGTGACGACAACTTTCTGTACTGGTCAGACTGCAGCACTACACACCCAAGGCAGAGGGCATGGTGGCATCAGTGCCCAGCACAAGCCTGTCCTCCTTCTGAACCCCCAGGGGAAAGAACAACTTACCCATGCTGACCCTGCAGCTCAGAGCACTTGCAAACCTCCTGGCTGCTGCCGAGAGAGGACCTGTACTCTGCCCAGTGCAGAGAATGCATGTGGGGTCTTCTGGAGTTGGACAGAGAAATGCAGCAACCGGGAGTAGGCCATTCGGCCCTTCAAACCTGCTTCATGGCTGATCATCCAACTGCACACCCAGTTCTCCCTATCATCCTTTCAGCCCTGAATACTGGACCCAAGTCACCCATGATAACATTCCACATCCTGCAGCTCAGTCACTCACCGTCTGGCCCACCCCCCACCCCCCACCATGACTTGCAAAGCAAAGCCCATTGGTGGACTGACCATTGGTGAGGCCACCATTTCTTCCCAATGAATGGACTGTGAGCTGCTACTTGGGATAGCACAGAGAGTGGCCCACATCCCAGTGTTTCTGGGATCACAGGGGGAAGCTGATTCAGGCCCACTCCCTCAACCAGGGGCTACACATGCAGATTGCTTCTCACCCCCTCTGCCCACTCCCAGACTCCCATTCCAAAACCCAGGGCTGACTCAGGTCTCAGGAGTACACATGCAGAAGATACACAGACCAGTCGGCTGGTTACAAGGGAGGAGGGTGACAGGAAGATATCGATGGGTTGGTGAGATGGTCAGGCCAGTGGCAGCTGGTATTTAACCCTGAGAAGATATACTTTGGAAGAAGAGAGTAGATCAGGGAGTATTTAACGAATGGCAGGTCCCTGGGTAGCTAAGAGGAACAAGGGGATCTTGGGGTAATTATTGACGGATTCCTGAATTCAACCCAGCACATGACTAGGACAGCAGATGGGAGAGTTGTTTTCATCAGTCGATTAGATTCCCTACAGTATGGAAACAGGCCCTTCGGCCCAACAAGTCCAAAGTGACCCTCCGAAAAGTAACCCATCCAGACCCATTCCCCTATCTTGTACTTACCCCTGACTAATGCCCCTAACACTGTGGGCAATTTAGCATGGCCAATTCACCTGATCTACACATCTTTGGCCTGTGGGAGGAAACCGGAGCACCAAGAGGAAACCCACGCAGACACGGGGAGGATGTGTAAACTCCACACAGACAGTTGCCTGAGGTGAGAATCAAACCTGGGTCCCTGACGCTGTGAGGCAGCAGTGTTAACCCTCTATACCAGCTGTAATATACAGTATAAGGAGGTAATGTTGGAGTTGTACAAAGTGTTGGTGAGGCCACAGCTGGAGTACTGTGTGCAGTTCTAGTCACCTCACTACGGGAAGGATGTGACAGCACTGGAGGGGATTCACCAGAATCGTTCCTGGGATGGAGACACTGAGCTGTAAGGAGAAACGAGATGGGCTGTGATTGTCTTCTTCAGATGATGGTGAGGTGGTGGGGGGAGGCAGTGAGATCTATAGGATTATGAGGGTCGAGAGAGAGAGAGAGAGGGAGAGAGCAGCTGCTCCCCTTGGTTGAGGGGTCAATCACGAGGGGGTGACATTTAATGGTAATGGGCAGGAGATTCAGAGAGGATTCAGGAAAAAGCTTTCCCACTCAGCGGGTGCTGGGAATCTGGAAAACACTGCCCGGGAAGGTAGTGGAGGCTGGAGACCTTAGAGCCTTCAAACAACACTTCAAATATCATCTCATTGGAGGATGTGGGACAAATGCAGAACATTGAGGTCAGGAACCTCAATGGGCCAACGGGCCTTTTCCACACTGTATGATCCATGAAAACAGGACCAACAGTGTCGAACCACGGGGAAGAAACTTCACTTCAGATCTCTCTGCCCATGGGTTATGGCTGCTCCCTGACAGAATCCAGATTGCTGCATTTGACCCAGAGAGAGTGGCTCAGACTGGGCTGTTCCAAGGCAGACATCCACCAGAATCCTCCTGCACCACAAACCAAGGTCCAGAAACCCCTGCCTCAAGGCTCAGAGACCAGCTTTCTCCCATTCTCTGTGGCTTGTTACTCAGGAAGCAAGCAGGGCAATGGAAGGGTAGAGACACAGAGGAGAGAGTATTCCCAATGGATCTCCATTAACGTGCGAGAGTTCCAGGGGACCTTGTCCTTACAAACCTACCCAGCACACACTGGAGTCACAGGGAAGGGGAACAGATTGCTCGCCTTTATTTCACAGGGAATGGAGGAGAATTGTAAGGGAGGTTTTAACAAAACTGTCCAAGGCAGACGTCAGACCCCAGCTGGGATACAGTAACCAAGGGCCAGCCCCTGATCAAAGCAAAAAGACACTGGCCCCTGGAGGTAGACTATAGAAACTCCACTCAGTTGATCCCAGGGATGGTGGAGCTGTCATGTGAGGAGAGCTTGTATAGGGTAGGCAAGTACACACTGGAGTCAAGTGTGGGGTGCTGGAAAAGCACAGCAGATCAGGCAGCATCTGAGGAGCAGGAGAATCGATGTTTTGGGCAAAAGCCCTTCATCAGGAATGAGGAATCTCTGATCCCCACCATCTGCAGCCCTCACTTTCCCCTGAACTGATTTGAGTTCAGAACAGTGAGAGGAAACCTTGCTGAAACATACAAGATGCTTCGGGATCTTGGTGGGGTACATGTGGAGAGATTGTTTCCCCTTGTGGGGGAGTTTCAGATCAGATGGAGTTGTCTCCCATTGAAGATAGAGATAGGAGGAATTTGTTAGTGGGGGCTGTTGAGGCTGGGTCATTAAATACCGCCAAAGCTGAGATAGACAGATGTTTAATCAATGAGGGAATCAAGGGCTGTGGGGAAAAGGTGGACAAGTGGAATGGAGGGTGATTACATCAGCCACAATCTCATTGAATGATGGAGCAGACTGGAGGGGCTGAATGGCCTCCTGTTGCTACCGTGTCCTATGCTGTTATGGTCGAATTCTGACTTTGGTTTTGTGCTTTGTGTGTCCAGTTACTCCACTCCACAGGTCTATCCAGATGACTGCATCGCAGTGTTTGAGAGGGACAATTGTCGCTACAGGTTACAGAAGAAGAGCAACCCAATGGTGGAATGTCAGAAATGGAGAGGGACATGACAGACATGGAACAGCAGCATTGCAGTGGGGGAAGGGGCTGCTTCATCAGACACCAGCACATTGCCAAGATTGCCAGATGCCATTGTGACAATGCTGTTCCTTTCACACTGTTATATCGTCCTTGGGATTTTTTCAAAAAGGGGGTTGTAAAAGGCAGAGGTTCAGATTTGTCTGGGTATGGCCACTTTGATTATAGCGAAGAGATACTGCATCAGGCACAATCAGGGTAAAGGCTTTTTGGGTTTAGTTTATGTAACAACACCTGTACAATGGAAGGGGAGTGGCCAGTGCTCCTTGTTCAGGATTTATTTTCTAGATTGCTTTAGTGTTCGCTCGGGACCCCGAGAAACTGGTGGAAACAATGAGATGCCATGTTTCAGCCAATGATCCTTGGCTGATCCTCTCTGACAAATCTCTCTCTCTCTCTCTCTCTCCTGTAAGAATCTGTGTTTGAATTGACCTTTTTGCCATGGGGTGCACTTTTATGGGATGTTGCAGGAAATCAGAACAGCTCTTTGTTAAGTTGCTTGGTCAGGTTTTCAAATTGTTGTTATTCTAAATTCTGTTTTCTTTTGTTTGTGTTCCATCCATTAGTCTGTAAATAAATTCTGTTTTGTTTGTAACTGAGTGGTTGGGCCAGCTGTATCCCTCCTGGAATCTCCACTCTAGACCTGCTTAAAACAACCAGCAAACTTAGGGTCTGGGCTACTTTCTGAATATGTTTTGAGGGGGTCTGGCCTGGTCCATAACAACATCTTCACCCAGAACAGACTAAGACAATAACGTGAAGCCACAGTGACCAGCTGCAAACCATGTTCATCACTGATCTTCGCTTTGTGCTCTCAGACCACTCGGCCCTGCAATGGGCCAGTATTTTGGAGTGATCGTCAGGGGCCTGGGTACCTCTCATCTTGGGTGAGACAGTCAAGCCGGTCAAGTGAGTGGACCAAAGTTGGATCTGTGCACAGACAAGAAAGGGAAAGGAGATGGGGGGGGGGTGGGTGGGTGGGAAACAAAGAGGGGCCGCTGCTGCTGGAAGGAGGCTTGAGGAGAACCTCCTTGTGAAGACGGTGGATTGCAGGCTGGGGAAAATGAGGATGACAGTTGTGAAGGATGGGTGAAGAACAGTTGGGAACAGGGTAATGTGGGAACCAGGATCACCTACGGTCAGGAGTACCCTGGCTTCTGTGTCTGACTACACCTGGTACTGTCATCAGATAGACCAGGAAGGGAGAAAGCTGGGCAAGTGCAGGTTCATGTAGTGTGTTGGTGGGGACCTGCGGAATTGAGAAAGCGAGGACATTCACAGAAAAGGCTGTCAGGAGGGATATCCGAATGCTTGAGCTTCAATTTCACATAGAGCTTCAAGCTAGAGTCAGTTCCCCAAAGTGAGCTCACTGTTGTGTTCCATCATGGTGAAAATCAAACCTTCACATTGTGAAAGAGAATGGCTGCGACCACACGCACACACAGTGGGTAGTGGAAATATCTCAATCTGTGAGGGAGGAGTCTGAAAGACCCATCAATGTGGGGCCTATCCAGGGCAAAAATATAACACACAAACCAATGCACTGTCCAGGACCCAAACTGTGAGCTTGGTGAATTCCTGGTTCCCTCCATGCTGAACAACTCCCTGCTCCAGATGTAGGTTCACTCCACACCAAAACATGTTCACACAGAGGCCAGGGAAAATTTCAGGCTGTTTGACCAAGAGGGACAATGATGCCAGCAGATTCCATTGCCTTGTACATGTCTTGTTCACCTTCCTTTCTAAAGGCTGCAGCAACGTCTCAACAGAGACACTGACCCAGGATACATACTGTGCAGACACAAAGCTGGGCATCATGTTGGCACACATATGCTGGGCAGGGGCAGGTGGGGTGAGGCAGAGATGCCAACTAGCAGAGGTACAATCATTTACAGCCAATTTACAGCGACGTGAGGTTTCACAAACAGTGCAATATCACCCTTGACACCAAAAAAGGATCATTTCAACAACGAGAGGTCACGCTTTCAAAGTGAGAGGGGGGTACACACAGCAGGTACTTCACACAGAGGGTGGTGGGTGTTTGGAACACATTGCCAGCAGAGGTGGTAGAGGCAGGCACGGTAGATTCATTTAAGATGCATCTGGACAGATGCACAAGTCAGTGGGGAGCAGAGGGATACAGATGCTTAGGAATTGGGCGACAGGTTGAGACAGTGGATTTGGATCGGCTCAGGCTTGGAGGGCCGAAGGGCCTGTTCCTGGGCTGTAAATTATCTTTGTTCTTTCTTTGTGATTTCCTGTCCCTCCCACACCTCTGTGTGCCCCGTTGGTTCCCCAGCTGGGATTGAGGGTGCTCACTCGGGCAGTGGGACTTGGGCGGGGGGCAGGATGTTGGGTTTAGGCTGGTTGACCCTGGCCATGAACGGCCCTGGAACGCTGAGGAATTCCTCAGCCTGAAGCTCCATGGGGTAGAGGGGAGAGGCAGGGGGAAGTGGAGGGGCCTGGGAGGAGTGCAGATGTGGGGGCTCCCCTTCCAGCGGGGTACCTCCTGGCACAGTCCTGTCTCTGTGTGAGGGAGGGGGTACCTGCAGTGTGCACCAAGGTCTCCCTCCCCCTGATCCCAGGCCTTCAGCCATGGAGCAGTGGAGAGCTGGGGTGCCTCTTGCCTAAAGGTCCCGACAGTGCAGTACCTGGTTCCCCATGGTAGCTGCCATCTCATCCAAGGGCACAGCCAGCCACATCACCAACTGCTTGGGGCAGGTTCCCCTGAAAGACATCAGCTCCCCCACCCACCCATTCTCCCCACCAAACACCTCAGCACCCAACTGAACCCTTCACAGTAGCACCCCACAATATCCCCAGCTCCCTGCTCCCTACAACAGTTCAAGGTTGCAGCTCAACACGCTCTCTCTCTCTCTCCCTCGATGAGAGACGGAGATGAACAAATACTGACTCACACACTGACCTGTACAGCCTGCCAAAGCACACACTAAAGGATGGCAAAGGTCTATTTGTCAATGTGTGGGAGAGTGTGAGTTTGAGACAGACAGAGAGACATAGAAATGGCACAGAATGGAAACAGACCCTTCAGTCCAAACTGACCAGATTATACTAAATTAATCTGGTCCCATTTGCCAGTACCTGACTCATACCCCTCTGGACCCTTCCTATTCCAATCAGTCAGTTAACATCCTGGGTCAGTGTCCTCTCCAGATGAAGAGCAGCACCTCACACCAGGAAGCGAGTGAAGCTGGAACCACAGTCAGACAGAGGGAAACACTCTCTAGGTCACAGGGACTGTGTTAGAGCATTGACCCAAACTCTGACTGGACATTAACCTCCTCAGGTTACTCCTGCCATCCCTCCTACAGAACAGGGGCAGGAACCTGAATGGAAGAATGCCTGTTTATCAGAGGGTACTTCAACCATCATCCCCATGGGATCATCACCCCCAGGTAGTGCCACGTCCCATATCCTGCTCAGGATTTGGGCAATGCAACTCCTCCATCCCTGATCCGCTATTAAACATGTGGATGTAGTCTTGATGGACTTTAGTAAGTTATCTGATACAGAATTATTGTTACAGAAATTAAAGTTATGTGGGATTCGGGGTGGGCTGACTGGATGGACAAAACTAGCTTGGTGATAGAAGACAGAGGGTAGCGGTGGAAGGGTGTTCTTTTCAGATGGAGATTGACTGGTAACTAGTGGTGTTCTGCAGGGATCTGATGTTTGTAGTAAATATAAATGATCCAGAGGAAAATGTGCATGGTCTGATTTGTAAGTTGCAGGGGACACGAAGATTGCTGGAGTCACTCGTGGTGCTGATGACTGTGAAAGGATACAACAGGATATTGATAGTTTGGCGAGTTGGGCACGGAAATGGCAGCCAGACAAATGCGAGGTGATGTGTTTTAGAGGATCAAACTTAGATGTGAATTATAGTGTAAATGGCAGAAGCCTGAGGAACATTAACATACAGATGGATCTGAGTGTACAGGTCCACACTTCCTTAAAAGTGGTAACATAGGTGGCCAAGGTGATTAAGAAGGCAAATGGCATCGGGGCCATGGAATACAATAGTTAGCAAATCATGGTGCAGCTATATAAAACCTTTGTTAGGCTGCATTGGAGTATTGTGCGCAGTTTTAGTTGCCACACTACCAGAAGGATGTGGAAGCTTTGGTGAGAATGCAGAGAAGGTTCAACAGGATGTTGCTTGTTCTCGAGGGAATTGGCTATGAAGAAAGCTTAAAAAGACTGAGTTGTTTTCACTGGAAAGACAAGGCTGACAGGAGACCTGATAGAGGTTTCCAAAATTCTGAGAGGCATAGATAGGGTGGATAGTCAGAGGCTTTTTTCCCAGGGTTGAAGGTTCAATTACAAGGGGGCACAGGTTCAAGGTGCGAGGAGGAAGTTTAAGGGAGATGTGTGAGAGAGGTTTTTCACCCTGAGGTAGGAGCCTGAAATGCACCGTCAGAAGAGGTGGTGGAAGTAAGAATGTTGGCAACATTGAACAGGCATCTGGATAGTTACACAAACAGGGAAGGAACAGAGGGATATGGACCAAATAAAGGCAGAAGGTTTGTTTTTTCATAGTTTAGTTAGAGCATGATGATGGACACAGGCTTGGAGGGCTGAAGGGCCTGTTTCTGTGCTGTCATTCTCTTTGATTCTTTGTATCTGTTCAACACCCACCTCATCAATTCCCTTCAATGTTTTGTATCCCTCTATCAGATGGCCCTGAGAGATTGGCAAAGGAAGAGAGGTTGACCATGAGCTGGGTGTGGGTAGAGGGTTTGGATTGGTGGCATGGTGGGGGGAGTGGGGCGAGAGCTCCAGTGAGTGAGTTTACCCACCCACACCCTCCACCCCCATACCCAGCCTTGATAGGATGGTGGCTGCATCAGTGTGAACGTTGACAGGGCAAGGGGTGGGGAGGGGGGGGGGGGGGGGGGAGGGGGAGGAGGGTGGGAGTGCTCTGGCCGTGTGCCAACCCCAGGCTGCATATTAACTCGGCTCAGCTCAGTGCCGACGTGGCTCTCGCTGGGTACCTGCACACTCTGAACCCAGACCAGAGACATCTCCACGACCAGCTCCAAGGGCCAGGATCCAGAGCAACCTCAAGCCAATCTGATGGAGCTGATTGCGGTAGGTTCTAACAGGAACACAGCTCTGTTTGTAGCAGTGAAGCAGTTTCCAAGCTGACACACTGGGTTCGGTCTGTAATCCACTGGGCAGAGTATTCCAAGCTGCTGCTGTTAACAACATCCCTGTCAGCTCGAGTAGACACCCCCATGGGACAGTGCTCAGAATCCCTGAGCAGCAAGAGAGCTGGCAGGGGTGGGGTGGGGGATCCACTCAGGGTCTCTTGAGTCAGACAGAAACTCAGAGCAGGATGACACCAATCAGACCTCCCAGCTTGTTCCTGTTCCCAAACCTGTCAGGAACAGAGTGAGACAGGCAGGGACCAATAACAGTGTGAAAGAGCCCCAGCCCTCTGAAACACTCAGCCGTTGTTCCCAGGCCTACAGTGGGTCACAGAGACACCACCTTTCCAAAGGGAATACAGGGTGGGCTCTCAGTGTTGGGGGGGGTATACAAGCTGTGAATGGTTTTGATTTCTCCCCAGTGGAAATGTCAGGCTGCTGCAGTACAACATATCAGATTGAAGCTGAGTCAATGTGGAAAGGTACAGTTTGTATAGGGCACAGGGAGTTTAACTCTCTCCCTGACACTGTGGTCACTGAACTGGGCGAGTGAGACACGGGCGCTGGTCAGATAATGCCCAAAGGTTTTCCCGCAATTGATGCCCACCTTGAATAAATTCAAGCCTCTTCCCAAATGCAAAAAAAAGATTCTTGATGCTGAATTGGATTTCCTGCTGAAATTTATGTCTCACCCATTTCAGGGTCTGTGTACTGAACAGGCAATGTGTGCATCCAAATGGCACAAAGAGAGGCATTGAACTTGGAAAGGAAAGAACATTCACTGTGCGGGGATTAGTATCAATGCAGAAATTGCTGGAGAAACTCAGCAAGTCTAGCAGCATCTCTGGAGAGAGCAAGAGAACGTTTCAGGTTGTGTTGCCTCTTCTCCAGAATGGATTAGTGGCCAGGAAAAGGTTGGGAGAGATACTCAAGGTGAGGTGCAGTGTGGGAGTGGGGGAGAAGTCAACGGTAAATCAAGGGGGAACCCAGAGAGAACACCACTTGGATAGACAAAGGTTAAATGGCCAGCTGAGGAGAATGGCCACTTGACTGAACACGTACCTTCAACCTGCAAAAGAAATGCCCTCACCTTGCAGTGATCTGGCTCTGTAAGAGTTCCCTGGTCACCCTGTCTGCCTCTGGCTGCATGGAAGGGCAGCACCCCATCTTCTGCTGGGACTACGTTCTGCACTCAGTATTGAGGACGCTGTATTTGATATGCATGGAATGAGCTGCCAAAGGCAGTACTAGACACAAGTACAGTTCCAAAGTTGAAAGGACATGTTAACAGGAACATGAGTAGGAAAGGTTTAAAGGGATATGGGTCAGGAGCAAGCAAGTGGAACAAGTTAGTTACAGTCAGGGGACAGAAAGGGAACTGGCAGGCAGTGCAGGGATCCCCTATGGCCATTCCCTTTAACAATACATATACCGTTTTGGATACTGTTGGGGGGGGACGAGTTACCAGGGGAAAGCAATGGGGTACAGGACTCTGGCACAGAATCTGTCCCTGCTGCTCAGAAGGGAAGGGGGAAGAGGAGCAGAGCAGTTGGGACTCCATAGTTCAGGGGACAGATAGGAGGTTCTGTGGGGATGAGAGAGACTCACGGTTGGTGTGTTGCCTCCCAGGTGCCAGGGTTCATGATATCTCACATCGTGTTTTTGGAATCCTTAAGGGGGAGGGGAAGCAGCCCCAAGTCATGGTTCACACCAGCACAAACGACATAGATAGGAAGAGAGATGGGGATTGAAGGCAGAAATTCAGGGAGCTAGGGTGGAAGCTTAGAGCTAGGACGAACAGAATTGTTGTCTCTGGTTTGTTGCCCGTGCCACGTGCAGTGAGGCGAGGAATAGGGGGAGAGAGAGAGAGGAGTTGGACACGTGGCTACAGGGATGGTGCAGGAGGGAGGGTTTTGGATTCTTGGATAATTGGGCTCTTTCTGGGGTAGGTGGGACCTCTACAAGCAGGATGGTCTTCATCCGAACCAGAGGGGTACCAATATCCTGGGGGGGGATATTTGCGAAGGCTATTGGGGTGGGTTTAAACTAATCCAGCAGGGGGATTGGAACCAAAATTGTAGTTTGAGTCTATAAAAGGTTGAGAGAAGAGAGGTCCAAAATCAAGTTTCAGGGATGCAAGATGGCACCGGCAAGCAAGATGTTGGTTTGAAGTGTGTCCACTTCAACACCAGGAGCATCTGGAATAAGGTGGGTGAACTTACAGCATGGGTTGGTATCTGGGACTTCGATGTTGTGGCCATTTCGGAGACATGGATAGAGCAGGGACAGGAACGGTTGTTGCAGGTTCCAGGATTTAGATGTTTAGTAAGAACAGAGAAGATGGTAAAAGAGGGGGAGGTGTGGCATTGTTGGTCAAGGACAGTACTACAGTTGCAGAAAGGATGTTTGGGGACTCGTCAACTGAGGTAGTTTGGGCTGAGGTTAGAAACAGGAAAGGAGAAGTCACCCTGTTGGGAGTTTTCTATAGGCCTCCAAATAGTCCCAGGAATGTAGAGGAAAGGATTGCAAAGATGATTCTCGATAGGAGTGAGAGAGACAGGGTAGTTGTCATGGGGGACTTCAACTTTCCAAATATTGACTGGGAACACGATAGTATGAGTACTATAGATGGGTCAGTTTTTGTCCAGTGTGTGCAGGAGGGTTTCCTGACACAGTATGTAGACAGGCCTACAAGGGGCGAAGCCACTTTAGATTTGGTACTGGGTAACGAGCCTGGCCAGGTGTTAGACTTGGAAGTAGGTGAGCACTTTGGTGATAGCGATCACAATTCTGTTATGTTTACTTTAGTGATAGAAAAGGATAGGTGTATACCACCGGCCAAGAGTTACAGCTGGGGGAAAGACAATTACGATACGATTGGGCAAGATTTAGGAAGCATAGGATGGGGAAGGGAACTGCAGTGGATGGGCACTTTCGAAATGTGGAGCTTATTCAAGGAAAAGCTCCTGTGTGTCCGAGATAAATATGTACCTGTCAGGCAGGGAGGAAGCTGTAGAGCGCGGGAGCCGTGGTTTACGAAGAAAGTGGAATCTCTGGTCAAAAAGATGAAGGCTTATGTTAGGATGAGATGTGAAGGCTCAGTTAGGCCACTTGAGGTTACAAGGTAGCCAGGAAAGACCGAAAGAGAGAGCTCAGAAGAGCCAAGAGGGGTCATGAGAAGTTGTTGGCGGATAGGATCAGGGTAAACCTTAAGGCTTTCTATAGGTATTTAAGGAATAAAAGAATGACGAGAATAAGATTAGCGCCAATCAAGGACAGTAGTGGGAAGTTGTGTGTGGAGTCAGAGGAGATAGGGGAAGCACTTAATGAATATTTTTTGACAGTATTCACTCTAGAAAATGACAATGTTGTCAAGGAGATTACTGAGATACAGGGCTACTAGACTAGGTGGGATTGAGGTTCACAAGGAAGAGGTATTGGAAATCCTGCAGAGTGTGAAAATAGATAAGTCCCTTGGGCCGGATGGGATTTATCCTAGGATCCTCTGGGAAGCCAGGGAGGAGATTGCCGAGCCTTTGGCATTAATCTTTAAATCGTCATTGTCTTCAGGAATAGTGCCAGAAGACTGGAGGATAGCAAATGTGGTTCTCCTGTTCAAGAAGGGGAGTAGAGACAACCCTGGTAATTATAGACCAGTGAGCCTTACTTCAGTTGTTGGTAAAGTGCTGGAAAAGGTTATAAGAGATAGGATTTATAATAATCTAGAAAAGAATAATTTGATTAGGGATAGTCAGCATGGTTTTGTGAAGGGTAGGTTGTGCCTCACAAACCTTATTGAGTTCTTTGAGAAGGTGACCAAACAGGTAGATGAGAGTAAACCGGTTGATGTGGTGTATATGGATTTCAGCAAGGCATTCGATAAGGTTCCCCACAGTAGGCTATTATACAAAATGCGGAGGAATGGGATAGTAGGAGATATAACAGTTTGGATCAGTAATTGGCTTACTGAAAGAAAACAGAGGGTTGTAGGTGATGGGAAATGTTCATCCTGGAGTCCATTTACCAGTGGTGTGCCGCAGGGGGCGGTGTTGGGTCCACTGCTGTTCGTCATGTTAATAAATGACCTGGATGAGGGCTGAGAAGGGTGGGTTAGTAAATTTGCCGACGACACTAAGGTCGGTGGAGTTGTGGATAATGACAAAGGATGTAGTAGGTTACAGAGAGACATAGATAGGATGCAGAGCTGGGCTGAGAGGTGGCAAATGGAGTTTAATGTGGACAAGTGTGAGGTGATACACTTTGGATGGAATAATCGGAATGCAAAGTACTGGGCTAATGGTAAGATTCTTGGGAGTGCAGATGAGCAGAGAGATCTCGGTGTCCATGTACACAGATCCCTGAAAGTTGCCACCCAGATTGACAGGGTTGTTAAGAAGGCATACAGTGTTTTGGCCTTTATTAATAGAGGGATTGAGTTCTGGAACCAGGAGGTTATGCTGCAGCTGTACAAAGCTCTGGTACGGCCACACTTGGAGTATTGTGTACAGTTCTGGTCACCGCATTGTGAGAAGGATGTGGAAGCTTTGGAAAGGGTGCAGAGGAGATTTACTAGGATGTTGCCTGGTATGGAAGGAATGTCTTAGGAGGAAAGGCTGAGGGCCTTGAGGCTGTTCTCGTGAGAGAGAAGAAGGTTGAGAGGTAACTTAATAGAGACATACAAGATAATCAGAGGGTTAGATAGGGTGGACAGGGAGAGCCTTTTTCCAAGTACGGGGACGGCAAACACGAGGGGACGCAACTTTAAAGTGAGGGGAGACAGGTATAAGACAGATGCCAGGGGTAGTTTCTTTACTCAGAGAGTAGTAAGGGTATGAAACGCTTTGCCTGGAATGGTAGTAGATTCGCCAAGTTTAAGTGCATTTAAGTCGTCATTGGACAGGCAAATGGACGTTCATGGAATAGTGTGGGTGGGATGGGCTTCAGATTAGTATGACAGGGCGGCACAACATCGAGGGCCGAAGGGCCTGGACTGCGCTGTAATGTTCAATGAGTTCAGTTAGGGAAAGCTGGTCATCTGTGGGCTGGAGATCTCTGTCTGACAGATCCCTCTTCCCAAGGGACACGGGGATCCCTGTCTGACAGATCCTCCTCTTCCCGAGAGACACAGGGATCCCTGTCTGACAGATCCTCGTCTTCCCGAGGGACACGGGGATCCCTGTCTGTCAGATCTCCTCTTCCCGAGGGACACGGGGATCCCTGTCTGTCAGATCCCCTCTTCCCGAGGGAGTTGGGGATCACAATGTGGGCTGAGGTTCCCAGTTGAACTGCATCCCTCTACCCGAAGGGATCAGCCTGGGAGTTGACCCTTGGATCAGGCTGAAGACTTGGAGACCCATGTTCCATTGCCTTACAAGTGCACACTCACATCGTCCCAGCTTTTTCCACAGATCCTCCCCTCCCCCGAATCTGTCTTCACATCTCCGTTATCCTGTGCCCAGGAATTTCAGTCTGACTGGGGTTTAGTGGGGGTGGGCGTGCGGGGGGCTGTGCCCTGAGTTAATGCATCTTCTCTTGCTTGTTCCCTGGCTCATTCCCATCAAACCGGACAGAGGCTGGTGGTATCTGTCTCCCTGCTGTTCCTGCTTATTCACCAGGACGAATCTTACTGCTTCCAAGAATACCAGAACATGACTTGTACAGACAATGGTGTCGTGTATCTGCTGGGAGAAAATTGGACAAATTCCGACTGTATGAAATGTGTCTGCTCACCTGGAGAGATTAGATGCTGTTCCACGTGAGTGATGGTCTGCTGCACCACCCCTACCGGGACCTCATTCACAGCACACACACACACACCATGGGGAGGACGGTAAATGGACAGGAGCACAGTCAGGTCATGGGGAAGGGTCACATTCCAACACCAAACACCCCCTCCCCCACCCTCAGCTCAGGGGCAATCCCAATGTAAGGCTGGGAGGTTGGGGCGGGGGGGGGGGGGGAAGGGGAAGGGGAGAACCCCAGAAATCAGACAAGGGATGGGGAGAGCAGCAAGGCAGAGGGGTACTGGGGTCAGAGTAAACAGCAAGTGGGGGTGAAGGGTGGAGTATGGGAGCTTGGGGCTGAGGGAGGTGGGAGTCATAATGATTGGGAAAGACGGTGAGGAGGGAGAGGGAGAGGGGAATGGGAGGGAGGGGTAAAGGTGGGGTGGGGACAGATGTGAAGTGGTCTGGTGCAGTGGATTCTTCAGTGATCACTGATGGGGATCTGCAGTGAGAGCAGTGTGCCTGGGGAATGGATCCCTGATTACCAGCCAGTACACTTCTGATCCATTGCTGCTGTATGATCTGCAGGGTCCCCAGGCCTGTAAAGATCCCAGACGACTGTGTTGCAGTTTTCCATCGGGATCAGTGTCGCTACCACGTGCACAAGGTGAACGACAGCTCAGTGGAATGCCCAGTGTTCGGCAGCGTCCTGTAGTAAGCTGATCATCGCTTCAGTTCCTCGGCAGAGAGGCACATCCCAACACCAGGGGACAGCGTGGCTCTTCTGAAAATATCTGATTGTCAATAAACTAACTGCATCGTGCTCAAACTTTCTCTGCTTCACAGTTCATCAAGGAGTCTTCATGTTGGGTTGGTAGGAAGAGAGAGTGTGGAGAGTGGATGGAGGAGAGAGAATGCTGTGTGAGGAGAGTGAATGACAGAGAGCATGCACATGTGGGGATAGAGATAGAGAGAGATAGAAAGAGAGAGACACAAGCACAGAGTGTGGTGGGGAGAGAGAGTGCATGTGAGTGGGCAGAGAAAGAGACAGTGAGTACACAGGGTGAGGAGAGGGAGAGCATGATTGGGGAGCTAAGGGGACAGAGAGAGAAAGGGACAGTGTTGGTGGTGGTGAGGGTTGGGGAAAGAGAGAGAGAGAGAGAGAGCACAAGCAGAGAGAGAACATGCTGGGGAGGTGCGATATTCCTCATGTTGGGAATGGTGGGAGCTATATTCCAAACCCCAGGTCTGTTTTTCTAAGGAGTTGCTGAGAAGTAATTCCATGATGATTTGGCCTCAGGAGGGGATGAGGTGCAGGGGATAGTGTCCTGGTCTCAGGGCAGGGAGCTCCAGGTTGATGGTCCAGCCCAGGAGCTGGAGGATGGCCAGGTACTCTGTGTGCCAGGCCTGAGCCAGTGAGTGGCAGTAAATCAGAGGCTGTTGCTGCTTTAGGTGCAACACCGTTCGGAGAGAGCCTCAACTGAGTTATGTGCTCCAGTGTGAGAGAGTGAGGGTCAGATCGTCACAGAGTCAGAGAGATGTACAGCACGGAAACAGACCCTTTGGTCCAACTAGTCCATGCGAAGCAGATATCCTCAAATAATCTAGTCCTATTTGCCAACACTTGGCCCATATCCCTTTCAACTCTTCCTATTCATTGACCCAGCCACGTGCCCTTTAAATGTTGTAATTGTAACAACCTCCATCACTTCCTCTGGCTTTGCCTGTTTATCCTATCCATGCCCTCGTAATTTTGTAAACCTCTATAAAGTCACCCCTCAGCCTCTGACGCTCCAGGGAAAAAGAGCCCCAGCCTGTTCAGCCTCTCCCTTTAGCTCAAATCCTCCAACCCTGGCAACATCCTTGTAAATCTTTTCTGAATCCTTTCAAGTTTCACAACATCTTTCCTGTGGCAGGGAGACCAGAATTGCATGCAATATTCCAACAGTGGCCTAACCAATGTTCTGTGCAGCCGCAACATGACCTCCCAACTCCTGTACTCAATACTCTGACCAATAAAGGAAAGCATACCAAACGCCTTCTTCACTATCCTATCTACCTGCGATTCCACTTTCAAGGAGCTATGAACCTGCACTCCAAGGTCTCTTTGTTCAGCAATACTCCCTAGGACTTTATCATGAAATGTATAAGTCCTGTTAAGATTCACTTTTCCAAAATGCAGCACTTCACATTTATCTGAATTAAACTTCATTTGCCACTCCTCGGTCCTCTGACCTTTCTGGTCAAGATTAGATTAGTTACAGTGTGTAAACAGGCCTTTCGGCCCAACAAGTCCACAGCGACCCGCCGAAGCACAACCCATCCAGACCTACACCCCTACATTTACCCCTTCACCTAACACTACGGGCAATTTCCCATGGGCAATCCACCCTAACCTGCACACCTTTGGACTGTGGGAGGAAACCAGAGCACCCGGAGGAAACCCACACAGACATGGGGAGAACATGCAAAGTCCACACAGTCAGTCGTTTGAGTCGGGAATTGAACCCGGGTCTCTGGCACTGTGAGGCAGCAGTGCTAACTACTGTGCCACCGTGCCACCCACAACATTCCTGTTGTAATCTGAGGTAACCCTCTTCACAGCACTGTATTTCCGAGATGGGGTTGGTGTGATGTGTTCTATCTCTGACTCTTACTATCTTGAAATAAGCCAGGCTCAACTCTGCGCTTAGACAACAGTGCACAGAGATGGTGCCCCCTGTGCAGGGAGCTGAGGACTGCAGTCTGTGAACAACTCTGCAACCAGTCAGTTAACATCCTGGGTCAGCGTACTCTTCAATGATGAAGAACTCAAACCCAGCAGCACCTCACACCAGGAAGCAGGATGTGAATGGAGCTGGAACCACAGTCAGACAGAGGGAAACACTCTCTAGGTCAGTGCGGTCACAGGGATTGTGTTAGAGCATTGACCCAAACTCTGACTGGACATTAACCTCCTCAGGTTACTCCTGCCATCCCTCCTACAGAACAGGGGCAGGAACCTGAAGGGGTCTGGGAGAATGCCTGTTTATCAGAGGGTATTTCAACCATCACCCCCAGGTAGTGCCATGTGCCATATCCTGCTCAAGATTTGGGGAACAGAAGGATCAGGAGCAGGAGTGGGCAATCCAAACCCTCCCATCCCCAATCTGCCATTAAACACAATCCCGGATGATCTTATCCAGACCTCCATTCCATTTCCCTGCCTGCTCCCCAATGCCCTTTATCCTGATTTTCATCGGAAAGACAGAAGCGAGAACAGCAGAGAAGAGGAACAGGTCCTTCAGCCCACGATGTTGTACTGAACATCATGCCAAATTCAACTCATCCCTTCTGCCTGCCATCTCTCTCTCTCCATCCCTTCTATACTCTAGGGCTGACCCGAAAATTCCTGAAGGGTCCCTGTTGTACCTGCCTCCACCATCACCCCAGATATTTCTATCTTCAATCTGTTCAGCGGTTTTGTCCTGACTGCACTCTGGGTAAGTGAGTTCCACAGACGGATATACGTCTGGGAGAAGGAGTTACCCCTCCCCTCGGTGTTGAAGCTAAACCCCCACCCCTCACTCTCTATCTGCCACCTCTTGTTCCACACTGTCTCACAAAGGAGGGGGGGGGGGGGGCTTCACTGAGTCTGAGAGACAGCAGAAAGAACAGGAGGACTGATCCTGAGTTGGGGGTTGGGGGGTGGGGGGGGGGGGGGGGGGGGGGAGGGTGGGAGAGAAGAGTTCCAGTCAGTGGGAGAGAAGAGTTCCAGTCAGTGGGAGAGAAGAGTTCCAGTCAGTGGGAGAGAAGAGTTCCAGTCAGTGGGAGAGAAGAGTTCCAGTCAGTGGGAGAGAAGAGTTCCAGTCAGTGGGAAAGAAGAGTTCCAGTCAGTGGGAGAGAAGAGTTCCAGTCAGTGGGAAAGAAGAGTTCCAGTCAGTGGGAGAGAAGAGTTCCAGTCAGTGGGAGAGAAGAGTTCCAGTCAGTGGGAGAGAAGAGTTCCAGTCAGTGGGAGAGAAGAGTTCCAGTCAGTGAGCTTAGCCACCCCAGCCCCCACCAGCCTCGCCAGGACGGGGCTTGTATTGGTGTGAACAAATGGGAGGGACCTGGTTGGCAGAGCCTGGGCCCACTAAGGCCAGACAGGCCGTGTGCCAACCCCAGGCTGCATATTAACTCGGCTCAGCTCAGTGCCGACGTGGCTCTCGCTGGGTACCTGCACACTCTGAACCCAGACCAGAGACATCTCCACTACCAGCTACAAGGGCCAGGATCCAGAGCAACCTCAAGCCAATCTGATGGAGCTGATTGCGGTAGGTTCTAACAGGAACACAGCTCTGTTTGTAGCAGTGAAGCAGTTTCCAAGCTGACACACTGGGTTCGGTCTGTAATCCACTGGGCAGAGTATTCCAAGCTGCTGCTGTTAACAACATCCCTGTCAGCTCGAGTAGACACCCCCATGGGACAGTGCTCAGAATCCCTGAGCAGCAAGAGAGCTGGCAGGGGGTGGGGGGGATCCACTCAGGGTCTCCTGTCTGACACAGGAACGGGGATCCCAGTCTGACAGACTCCCTCTTCCAGAGGGACTTGGGGATAAGGGGAATATGGAATGGGGATCCTGATCTGACAGACTCCCTCTTCCAGAGGGACTTGGGGATAAGGGGAATATGGGATGGGGATCCTGATCTGACAGACTCCCTCTTCCAGAGGGACCTGGGGAGAAGAGGAATGTGGGATGGGGATCCCAATCTGACAGACTCCCTCTTCCCGAGGGACTTGGGGATAAGGGGAATATGGAATGGGGATCCTGATCTGACAGACTCCCTCTTCCAGAGGGACTTGGGGAGAAGAGGAATGTGGGATGGGGATCCCAGTCTGACAGACTCCCTCTTCCCGAGGGAGTTGGGGATCGCAATGTGGGCTGAGGCTCCCAGTTGAACTGCATCCCTCTTCCCGAAGGGATCAGCCTGGGAGGTGACCCTTGGATCAGGCTGAGGACTTGGAGACCCATGTTCCATTGCCTTTCAACAAGTGCACACTCACATCGTCCCAGCTTTTTCCATAGATCCTCCCCTCCCCCGAATCTGTCTTCACATCTCCCTGTTATCCTGTAGCCAGGAATTTCAGTCTGACTGGGGTTTAGTGGGGGCGGTGGGGGGAGGCTGTGCCCTGAGTTAATGCATCTTCTCTTGCTTGTTCCCTGGCTCATTCCCATCAAACCGGACAGAGGCTGATGGTATCTGTCTCCCTGCTGTTCCTGCTTATTCACCAGGAAGAATCTTCCTGCAATCTCAGAGTCCAGAATGACCCGAAATCCGGTATGTACATGTTACACTATGCCACCCACAGTGAGTGGGGCTGGGGAATGGGGTTGGGGGTGTTTGATTCCACTGTCCCCTTGGCCAAGTCAAACACTCACAAACCAAGGGAGACTGCAATGGCTTGTTTCCTTGCATCACCACTGACGTCTGTGGTGTAGAGAGACCAGGACTCCCCACAGAAAGCACATCATGTCTGCCTAGGCTGAATTCCCCATCGCCCACAACACTACCCATCCATAGGGAGGTGCTCAGGGTCTAGGAGGCATGGGGGGGGGGATGCCATTCTGGTCACTGGATGGGCTGGAGATGTTCTCTTGCTGAGGCCACTCTCTCTCTCGCTGTCCTCTAGACTCACAATCCTGTACGTACAATGGCACGATGTATAAACTGGGGGAAACCTGGAGAGACTCCGAATGCATGAGATGTCAATGTTCTTTCAGAGTGATCCAGTGCTGTTCCATGTGAGTGATGGTCTGCTGCACCACCCCTACCGGGACCTCATTCACAGCACACACACACACACCATGGGGAGGACGGTAAATGGACAGGAGCACAGTCAGGTCATGGGGAAGGGTCACATTCCAACACCAAACACCCCCTCCCCCACCCTCAGCTCAGGGGCAATCCCAATGTAAGGCTGGGAGGTTGGGGCGGGGGGGGGGAGGGGAAGGGGAGAACCCCAGAAATCAGACAAGGGATGGGGAGAGCAGCAAGGCAGAGGGGTACTGGGGTCAGAGTAAACAGCAAGTGGGGGTGAAGGGTGGAGTATGGGAGCTTGGGGCTGAGGGAGGTGGGAGTCATAATGATTGGGAAAGACGGTGAGGAGGGAGAGGGAGAGGGGAATGGGAGGGAGGGGTAAAGGTGGGGTGGGGACAGATGTGAAGTGGTCTGGTGCAGTGGATTCTTCAGTGATCACTGGTGGGGATCTGCAGTGAGAGCAGTGTGCCTGGGGAATGGATCCCTGATTACCAGCCAGTACACTTCTGATCCATTGCTGCTGTATGATCTGCAGGGTCCCCAGGCCTGTAAAGATCCCAGACGACTGTGTTGCAGTTTTCCATCAGGATCAGTGTCGCTACCACGTGCACAAGATGAACGACAGCTCAGTGGAATGCCCAGTATTCAGCAGCGTCCTGTAGTAAGCTGATCATCGCTTCAGTTCCTCGGCAGAGAGGCACGTCCCAACACCAGGGTACAGCGTGGCTCTTCTGAAAATATCTGATTGTCAATAAACTAACTGCATTGTGCTCAAACTTTCTCTGCTTCACAGTTCACCACGATGTCTGCATGTTGGGGGCAGGGGGCGGAAGAAAATGTGGAGAAGGGATGAGGGGAAAAGGGGGAGAGTTGGAGACAGAGAAAGGAGAGAGACCCTAGTGTGTAGGGAGGAGGGAGGACAGAGAGAGCATGGTGGGGGAGGTGCGATATTCCTCATGTTGGGAATGGTGAGAGCTATATTCCAAACCCCAGTTCTGTTTTTCTAAGGAGTTGCTGAGAAGTAATTCCATGATGATTTGGCCTCAGGAGGGGATGAGGTGCAGGGGATTGTGTCCTGGTCTCAGGGCAGGGAGCTCCAGGTTGATGGTCCAGCCCAGGAGCTGGAGGATGGCCAGGTATTCGGTGTGCCAGGCTTGAGCCAGTGAGTAGCAGTAAATCAGAGGCTGTTGCTGCTGTAGGAGCAACACAGTCAGGAGAGAGCATCACACCTCCAGCCTCAGCTGAATGACAGGCTCCAGAAGGACATGTGACCCTGTTCTTCACCTCTCTCAAGTGTATCCAGCTCTGCAGCTGGGGAATTCCCACCAGAGTCTCTGCTGTGGTGGCAAGAGGAAATCAGAGACTGAGAATTCTGTGACAGGAAACTCCCTCCCAAACAATACTGTGGCACACGGACTGCAGAGGCTCTGAAAGATTCTCAGTGCCACCTTGGGCAATGTCAACTCAGATGGCAATGTACTGCTCCCCCAGCCCATACACAGCAACAAACTGTGACCATTAGCGCCACACCGTTGTTTCACTGTCTGTCACACCATTATGTCCACTTCAACCAATCCCCAAGGACACCACACCTCTGCGCAGTATGACCCCAAACCTCAATGCAAGGACAGCTAGATAGCCTTTGGTCATCTTTCAACATTATTCCTGAAAGACACACAGTCAAACTCCATATCCCCAATGTTCCCTGTATGAAAGATGTCACCCATTCGAGACAACAATCCCTGTATTGGTATGACCCCAGGTCATGAGCAAATCCAATCCCATATTGACATCTGGCTAGATAGATCGCATTTCATTCAGAAAAGGTGACCTCTCCCCCCCACGAGGTTTCAGGTTTAGTTTGACCACTCAAACCCCAGCTTATTATCCAAAGGCAGTGGAAAAGAATAAACCAGATTCTTTTACACATCAGGCAAGTTTAATGATTTTGGAAGATGTGAAACAGCTGATCTCATGTCATAGATTAGATTAGATTCGATACCCTCCAGTGTGGAAACAGGCCCTTTGGCCTAACAAGTCCACACCGACCCTCCGAAGAATAACTCACCCAGACCCATTCCCCTATCCTATACTGACCCCTGACGAATGCACCTGACATAATGGACAATTTAGCATGGCCGATCCACCTACCAGCACACCTTTAGAGTGTGGGAGGAAACCGGAGCACCCAGAACAAACCCACGCAGACATGGGGAGAGTGTGCAAACTCCACACAGACAGTCACCCGAGGCTGGAATCGAACCTGGGTCCCTGGTGCTGTGAGGCAGCAGTGAACACACAAGGCTGCAGGCCAAGAAATGGGAAATGGCATAAAAATAGGTGGTTACTCAGTGAGAGGAACTATCCAGCAACCCATACCAGAACTGATACACCAGAGAGAATACTCAGCTCTGTCGAATATGGTGTTTGGCTTGGCTGGAAATTGAATTCCCCAGGAAAGAGTTGAAAACCTATCCTTTGATTCATCATGTAACTGAGCCTAGACTTTGTCAGCTTCACAGAAGCCCTCCAGGGCTTGGTCTTGAGCTTCAATGGAACTCTTTACCCTGAGCTTGCCGCATTTTATAACACATGGAAATGATCGTGTCTTACACATTCAGCTTTAGCACTCCCAGACTGAAACTCAACACAATCCTTTCATTTCCAAGATATGAGCTTTTCTCAGAACCAGAACAAAATACTCAATTACTTACCTCTCAAACCACAACCTACTACATAACAATTGATCCATTCCCTCAAAACACACTCCCATGAAACACATTACACTTCAAGCAGTCTCTTCTCTCTCAGTGTGACTTGAAATGAAATCACCATGGCTGCAGAAATCCTTCCAAGTCAGTCAGTAAACTGCTTCAGATTGAGTGAAGAACCCATATGCCACGAGTTCAAATTCCAATTGTCCAAAATGGAAAGTGAGCAATTTTCAATAAATGTAAATCACACCCCTTCAATCACTGAAGGCAGAAACCATGGCAGTGCAAGCACTTCAATGTCCATGGTGGTAATGGAGGCTGCTGGGAGCAACCTCTCTCTGACACAGAGAGATTCAGGCACCATTGCTACATGGCAGCTATTGCTCAGAGCTTCAGGCAGGAAGCGAATGGTGGCTATTTGCTCTGGTCTGTACTTCCCCTCCTGAACAAACTTTCTCGTGTGCTGGAGAGAGAGAGAGAGAGAGAGAGAGACTGGATGGGTGGGCGAGGGGGGTGCAGTGTTGAGTTGTGAGGGACATCGACAGGGTAGATATGGAGAAATAGTTCCCCTTCGGCACACCGTTTGAAGGAACCAGGCAGGGGATCCTGAGGTGATGTGAGGAGGATGTTGTTCACCCAGAGGCTGGTGGCTAACTGGAAGGCCACTGAAAGGCTGGGACACATAGGAACCCTCACCACACTTCAGAAGGGTTCAGATGATCACACAAAACACCACAAGTACACAAGGCTGCAGGTCAAGTGCTGGGAAATGGCATGTAAATAGGCAGCTACTCAGTGACAGGCATTAGAGCAATGGGCTGAAGGGCCTCAGACCAGGCTGGGGCAGCCCTGTATTGTTAGTTGAGCTGTGGACCCATGAGTTATGAGGAAAAGGCTACATGATGGAGAGCACTGACAGGAATGGCCGAATGAAGACTGCATCAGCCCTCCTGACTCACACCTCAGTGCCAGGAGGTAAGGAAAGTGGGTCTGAAATCACTCTTCAGAGACTGGTATCCCATCCCCAATCCCCCTGCATTTAGAAATACACTGGCTTTTGACGATAGCACTGTCTGTCCCTGAGTCCAGTGTTCAGCATCTCAATGTCACTGACATTCACTCTCCCATGTCAGTCTGGGCTCCCTGATTGGACCCAATGAACATTCACAATCAGGGCTGTTCCCACCGACTGACCTGATCACAATCTCTCAGGGTCTTTGGGAAGAGGTGAGAGACCCAGGCCCCCATCCCCCCACCTGGATGGACATGGAAGCTGCTGAGGTGGCGTTTGGGGGACCCCCGTGGGCAGAACTCTCTTTGTCGCTGGGTCAATGACACAGGCACAGAGGACCCTGGTCCTGAGCACGGTGCTGCCACTTGTCCCAGTTCCCCGTGCTTCCCCCTCAGCCCCCACGCTCCCCGACTTCCTTCCACTTGGCCCATCGGAGGGAAAGGGAGTAGCGGGGGGGGCCCGGTCTGAGCTGAGGGGTGAAGAGAAAGCCAAGAGAGAACAGATCCATTGAGGTTCCAGACTGAACAAGCGATGGGGAAGATGTAACCCTCCCCCTTCCCCCAATCTGTGTGACTGGCACCAGCAGATCCATTCCCCCCCCACCCCAGACAGTGCTCCCCCATCGGAATTTCCCATGTCTCTCTCAATCTGTCCAGAGGGCAGTTGGCAGAGGGCATTGCCAGTGTCAGGTGGAGGGCCAGACCAGGTGAGGGTGGCAGATTGGCTGCCCTTTGAAGGACATATGAGGTGGGGCTTTCCCTGACAATAGATTCACGGTCACCACAGGGGGACTCTTCATTCAACAGTCTTCATCTGATCCAGACCCCACTATCTGCTGTAGCAGGATTGGAGCTCAGATCTCCAGGAGCTGATCTGGGCAGAGTGGGAATGTCATGTTGGGGAGGGAATGGGTGTTCCTGGCCGGGTGGGGGGAACGAGGCCAGGAGCAGCTATGTTCAAATGGTCGGTGAATCAGGACAAAGTCCATGCACTATCTGGGAGTGAAGGTCTGTCCACTCGGTGTGGACGGGTGGTCTCTGTGACACCTGGGGGAGGGGGGATAAACCTTAGGAAGCCTTACTGATGGCTTAGTTTCTCAGAGATTTGAACCTGCTGGCTTGGGGGAGGTGGTGGGGCAGTTGTGGGTGGGGCAGGGGGGGGAGACAGAGAGACACACACACACACTGACCAAGAAGGGAACACTGCAGTGATGTGGCTTTCCCCACCCCGTCAGGAACACAGCGTTTGTGCTGTCTCTGCAAGATAGCACAGAGCAGGCAGTCCGGGAAATACTCAGTGCTGTGTCAAAGACAGAGTACTGAGAGTGCTGGAACTCTGAAGCAAGCACACAGTGTACTGCAGAAACTCTGCAAGGCATGGCAGTGTCTTGAGGCAGCGAGAGAGAGAGAGAGAGAGAGAGAGTCCCAGCCACCCTCTTCACAGACTGAGTGCTATTGGACTGCGGGAGTCAGCTCCTAGACACAGTCTGGCATAAGGGGACTGAGAGAGAGAGAGGGAGAGACTGACAGAACCACACTGCTCCATCTTCCTGTTGCATCTTGTTGTGCACTCCCTACTCCCACACCCCCCCTTTTGAATTTAGCCCGTTTCTTGCCCAACCCCCAACTGTGAAAGGGGGGAGGGTGAAACATTCTGGCAGCCTTCATCAGCCCAGTCAGTCCTGCAACCAGAGAGAGAGAGAGAGAGAGAGAGAGACCGACCTTTCCATGCTCCTCTCTGTCACTGGCTCAAACTTCCCAATCAGTCCATCCCCCTTCATCCCCTTGCTCCATCCCCAAAGCCCCTCACCATCCCCCTTTCCACCCAGAATGAGTCACTATCCCTGGGTCACTGCACCCGGAACCAGAACTGGGACCCAGGTCCCAATTATCTGGCCCTTCAAGCCCTCTTCTCCAGCATGGCCCTCCCCTTCTCAACTCTCCCCACGCGTGCACACACACACACGGACACTCACACATTCAATCACCATCCTGACTTGAAAGTACATCACTGGGTAAAGGTTCTGGAACCCACTCCCTCAGGGTATTGTGGGTCAATCTCCAGCACATGGACTGCAGCAGGTCAAGAAATCAGCTCCCCCCCACCTTCTCAAGGGGGCAACTAGGGACAGGGTCATCAATGCCGGGCCCGGCCAACCACTCCCATGTTTACATTAAAGTCAATATCGTGA